>NW_019103907.1:0-3975 GCF_001856785.1 Myzus persicae
TGATAGTTTATTAGGTTTTAATTTATCTTTTTAATATTTAAATATTTTCTTTTATTTAGGGATGGGCCGATACTTGAATCGATACTAGATATCGGCCGATATCGGTGATATCGGTTTTATCGGTATGGGTTTTTTTGCAAAACCGATACTTCAACCGATTCCAAAAAAAAAAAACCTATCGATCAGCATAGTATTGATAGTATCATAATTCACAAATGCACAGGTTAGGTTATCAATAATCAAATACTATAGATTATTTTATAATAAATAAAAATCAATGTTTTCACTTTTTTAGGTAATATTATTTGTGTTATTGGGTATCGGTTTTATTATATGTCGGTTGATGGTATCGTTTTTATGGTGGTATCGGTTCATGTTTTTTTTGTCAAAAATGTTTTTTTAACATTTCCATATATTATCGGGTATCGGTTTTATATCGGCAGCATATATCGGAATATCGGATATCGGTAATAAGTGGTATCGGCCCATCCCTACTGAGTTTTGTTGTTATGCTTATACAATATCGAATACCTTGGTAGTTAGTAGGAAAAGATCATTGTGATGCACTCTACCAGGGATGATAATATACTACCACTAGCCTACTATCATCACCACAACTTCAACTATCCATAGGCCTTGGGCGTACTAACTTTTTTATGACTTATTTAACCCTCTGTCTTAACAGCATTGTCGCACGAGTTGGGCAGTGTGGGAGGTGCAAGTTTAATATCCCCGTTTGGCGCATGACTAACAGAGGGTTAAGTGGGACCCTTAGAATACAAAGATCCTTAATTGGTTTTTTTTATTTTTGTGTCCTCTTATCAAGTTGAATTTTTTTTATTTATGATTCTTAAAATGCATTTGCCTGCGAGCGCCCATGCTCCCTTTAACATTTTTTAAATTTATATCTTATTTAAATTGATTTTTTGTTATTTACATTTTATAAACTTTTTAATATAGTAAGTTGTTTCGAAAAAATTATTGTTTATTGAACTTATTGTTTTGAGTATGATTTTCGGTCAATGAATTTGAATATTAAGTTGAACTTTTTTTGTTTAATTATTACAACTTCAAACAACTTGAAGCATACGATATATGCGAAAAGTGATAAAGACTTTTATATGTGCTTCAACTTGAAAGTATGATTTTATGTACGTTTAAGAAGTAACTAGTTAGTATTAATATTTTATAAGCATGTGCTGGCCCCGTGTTACAAGTGCTCATCAATGTCAGCAGATCTCATTTAGCAATGAAAGTTTTAATATTAGAGTGATTATTATTATTTGGAATTAACGAAGATGAATGATAACTGCTTAACTAAAATTTGATATATTTCATACTTGTAAGACGCATTTGAACAATTGGAGACCACGCATTCAGGTGAAACGTTTTTGTTAAAGCAACATCTTTTTAATAATTATTTAAGCTTCGTATGTTTTAACCCCTTCCACAGCCAATAACCGACTAAAATAATCTTAATTTTCAGCGATTCTATTAAATCTTTTTGTTTTATTAATATAAACAATTTGGATTTTTTTTTTGTCTAAAGCATCGGAACTAAGACAATTAGCATCTTTTGTAGGGGACACGGTCAGGCTCGAGTAACACGTGTGTATGTGGAGGTAGGATTCGTCACTAAACACCCAGGTGGTCACCCATCCGGATGCTAGCCACGCCGGCTGATGATTGACACCCATTAGGGACTTTAGCCAATCACCGTGCCACACCAAGCCCCAACTGTTTTCTTATTATTTTGTATTAGTTATTAATACATATTATTATTTATATTATTATATTTCCTATTGCTACTTCAGTTATTGGCTTACGAATAGTGTTTCAACCATGCCAAGGGAAAATAACATATAGATACTTTAACATAAATTATTACACAGGTAAAAGAGTATCCTTACCTACATCCATTATACACCAATTTCAGGTTTATTTTTTTTAACCTTATACGTATTTAGTTAAATACGTAAATATTACTATTAGTTGCTTCTAATCTTGTAACACCATTTTTTTAGGTCCTAACCACAGTTTTTCTCTGATCTCAACAAATTACCATAGGGCTAGTGATTTAATCAAATATCTTAGAGTAATGTATAAATAGAATGTTATCATTCATCTAAGTTTAACAATGTGCTGTGATTAATTTATTATTAGGTATCTAAAATCTTTTACCTTTTATTAAACATGTTACATGTTTATCGAACATATTTTGATATTATTTGTTATATATCATTATTTTATCTTTGACAAACGTTTTTTTAAATAAAATATTATTCCAATATACTATTTTTGTCTAATTTCTATTGAAAAAACAAATTTACAAAAATTATTACAAGGGTAAAAATTGCCTTATTATTATGAATAAAGTGTAACTAGGGTCACAAAATGAAAAAAATTGTTGTTAAAGTTATTTTATATGGCGTGATAAATTTAATGGAAGACATTATCATTGTTCCATTATTTTTTTTTTTTTTTATATTCTAAAGCAAAATATTTTTTGGAATACTTATGGAGATTATAGTAATTAAATTTCGGACAAGTAGTTCATTTGTTATTCGATGGTATTTAAAATTATATGAACGGAGTAGTGGAAAAACATTTTCCCATTAGCAGTACACCCTCTCATAAAAACTAGAAATGCATATAAGAAATATATTACTATTACTTTCTATCATACTTCCGTATTTAAAATTTCAATCACAGTTCAAAATTATCTACAGATTTTCGATTTGATAACTTTAGACTTTCGGCTTGATTTTGAATTTTATATTTTAGAATTATTATAAATTATAATATATTGTAGTTTATACATATTTTTTTAATATTAATAGTAACAACGTACCACATTGGGTTGGTTCTGACGCGAGGGTAAAAGAGATCAAAAAACGATGGTTTGACTTAGAAATACGTCTTTTCTTACTTTTTTGTTCAACTTGATGACACTATATTGAGAAGATGTCTACGCACTATTTGTTTGCTTTTTATGTCCCACGCGCATCAAAGCAAATTTATGTTTAGCAGAACCAACCATTATTAAAGGAACAATATATGGTTGGTTCTGATACACTAATTGCTTTGTTGTGCGTGGGATAAAGGGAGCAAACAAACAGTGCTCTGACATCCTCAACCGATCTTTTTATTCTATCCCATAAGTCAAGGTTTTCAACCTACCACTAGGTAGTTTTTCAGCTGATTGGTCTAGTGGCCTTTGCAATTAAAGAACCTTTCCTAAGCATTCGACATTGTTAAACTAACTATTCCACCTCCACACTTCTTATTCTCCCTCCCTACAAGTCTCACTCTCTCTCTCCTTTCTCCCCTCCTCCATCCACCTTTTATCACTCAGTCTTTCTCCTTCACATTTCTCCCTTTCTCTCTCTCTCTCTACTCCCCTTTTTTCCATCTCATTACCTCTCTTTCTCTCTCTCACAGTCTCTATAGTGCCTACAGGTCATTGTACCTGATAATCGGGTGAACATATTTAAATATTACAAAAAAAAATTTTAAATAAATTTCATACCCGACCAATTTCATAATTTTTATCATAATTTTATTGATAGTCGGAATAGCGTTAAACCTGTAATTACAATACAATTAAATTGAAAAGTTGCGGGCAATACAAACTCTAATCATTTAACAATATTAAATAAATCTACTGAAAAATAAAAAGTACATACCACATGTTTTCTGCTATACAACTAAGCCTTTGAAACACTCACGTCAACACATTTCACACTGCGTAATATGACATTGTATTAAAAATTTGGCAATTTTGCACTGACGAATACCATCTCTGAAAAAAAATCGCAGCCTATATAGTAAAAATGTTCAACAATATACGTATGAGCTATTTTTTATTAGAAATTATAGACATTATATAGCTAAAATAATCTCTTAAAGTTTTAGCTTTTATCTTACCTATACGTAGTTATTATGTGTTAATTTGTGTTTTAACTATTTTATTCA
>NW_019103907.1:4647-79142 GCF_001856785.1 Myzus persicae
CAATTGGGTCACTGTAATGGATGGTGTTAAGTTTGAATTCAACGATAAAAAATCATTGCATACGAAAAACGATTCTGAGCGAAGGCGGTCTGTCAGTCTATAATATTACTTAATAATTTAGTATATTCGATGATATTATTGTGATTAAAGTAATTTATTTTACTAGTAAGTATTAGTACTTAGTATTAGTACTAGTTTAGTAGATTAAATTCATTAAAAAAAAGTACATTTAAAAAGTCATTGTGGGTATAAAATATAATAATATATTTTAAAAGTTTCAAGTACCCACGAATTGTATTTTTAATTTACAACAAAATAACATAAATCATTATTCTTGGCAATCGAATCTTTAATTTAGTTCACATTTGAATATAAAAAATCTGTGATAATATTTTTTTGATTTTTTAATAACAGAATAACCTATTTGGTGGAACTCTGTTTTGAATTTTCAACCCTAACCTACAAAAGTTGAATACTTCAAAAATCTTAAATTATAAAACTATTTGTACATTTTCAATGATGTGAAATTTGTTAAAATTTTAACTTTAAATGCTCATTACTAAAATCGTACCTATGTATTTTAAATATTTTTTAACTAATATTATAAATATCCATCAGGAGAATTGTATTGAATTTTTAAGATTTTTTACCCAACAAATACAATTTTATTAACAATTAATATTTTTTCAACATTTTATTGACCTCCTGAAAAAAAATACTAAATAAACTAAAAAAATTCAAAATTCAAATTGTTTGTAAACAGTAAAATTGTATGAAGTATATGAATTGAAAATATAAACAAATGATGTGAATTTCAAATATCTGCAATTATTATTGGTTTTACCATTATAAAAAAAATAAGTAAAAATTACTATATGAGAAATGGAGTGAAAATCCAATGTCGTCAAAATTTCAACTTCAAATGCTTATAAAAATTTAATTCGACTTTCCGGTAGAATTTTTTTTTTTTAGGAAAGGCAGACAAACTTAAAAAGTTTTAAAAACTTAGATATAAAACGAAACATTTTTATGAATTTCTAACTCTAAATATTTTGCACATTTTCGTGACTTTTATTTAATTTGTAAAAATTCAAAATTCAAACACATATAAAAATTTGTTGTCAAAATTGTATGGTTTATAGAAAAAGCCGTTATAAATATTCAATACAAATTTCATGTATATCTACGGTATTGGGTTTACGTAAAAATTCGCTTTTTTCCTTAATTTTTCGTTTTTTTTCCTGCCGATTTTGAAAACTATTGAGAATTTTTTACTTTGGACCCCTCGAAGTACCGATACTATTCACATTTCTACCAGAAAAGATGCTTGTCGAAGAAAATCTAATCATTTTACTCTCCCAAATTAACGTGATGACAGAAACAAAAAAAAATAAATTATAAAATCAATACATTCATCGCTCCGCTCGGAATCTAAAAGAAGTTAAAAAGTTAAAATTTACATAACTTTAATTTTTTAACTCGTATACACCCAGGTTTGAATAACTACAAAATTTTAGAATATTTGAACGCCTGTGTCTATTTATTTCATTACTATTTATTATATTATATAAAGATACCTATACTAGTATAAAAGTATATTTTTCATAATCACTCGTACTTGGTGATTACTTTTTAGGATAGTGAGTTTACCACTCTGTGAACATTTTTGTTTTTTGGATACAGCTATAATATAATGTAATATTAATATATTATTGTAATAGAACAATGAAATATATATAATACTAAATTAACAGTGTTCTGTAACAACTTTGGATTAAAAAAAAATTATAAGTTATAAATTAAAATTGTGTCTTATGAGTAATCACTTATAACGGGTATTTCTAAATTAAACCGTATAAACAATATCTATTTCAAGTACTTAAAAATATAGGTTATAATTATAAAATTACCCTACGATCGGGGAGCAGAAAAACGACGACGACGAGCGGCGTTTGTATATTATTTGATCTCTCGTATATTATGCATTTTCTCTCAGAAATAAAATAATATGTGTGTACATAGGGGTAGCATATTTTTCATGAAATTAAATTTTTATTTAAAAAATAAATTTAAGCACCAAAAAAGTATGAAACCAAAATTAATTACTTTAAACATCGACGCTTTCGGGCTTCGGCAGAATTCATGATATTGTGTGTGCTCTGCGGAATAAATCAGATATACGACTGAACTTAAGTCTGAAAATATTGAGATTTATTATGAAAAAAAAACCTACGGATCATTTCATGTTTCTTGTTCATGTCTGCAGCTTTGCTAACTGAAATTTTAGATCGATTGCGTCTTAGCAACTACTTCGACAATCGCCACGGATTGCATTATAATTTATACTACGTCAATATGATAAAACCATAGATATATAGTATATTACAAAATTGTATATCAAGGAGGTCCGTGCTTGAGATTTGATCATTAAGATAATGAAATGAGATATAACAATAACCAAAATAGTTAATAATTTTTAAATTTAAATTACGACAATATATAAAGTACCTATTATTTTAATTTTTAATTTAATAATTAATCAAGGTGGTGTTTAAATATTCGAAGCACAAGCATATTTTTTTATGAGTTATTAAATACAAATCGTATTGTAAATAAATGCGATTACTACTTTTTAGATTTAACATAAAGGTATTCAGTGCCCAATGCATCACATTTACCGTATACCGACTATACCAACTATAGTTTGTAAAATTCCAAGTTAAATCTTTTCTCTGAATACTGTCGAGCACGAAATTAATAATTAATATTTTATGTATTAATTTTGAGTGGATTGGTTAGATACATTTTAAGCTATTCGGGATTATTTAAAATTTAAAATTTCTTTATTTAATTTCCCATAGATATTCAATAATCAGCAGAGCGACTTTCCCAGCTTTATAAAATAATTTGATGTTTGATGTACGACGGCGACACTTTAATTCGCGGTTCGACCACAAGCAGACGGCATAGCAATATTCATGTATTCCTCAACATTTATATAAATTAAAAATAAAAATTGTTGAATTTTGCGGGACATAAGAACTCCCGTGTACTGTACTACTGTAGTATGACTAGTATGCACAACACTATTTATATCTATTTAATTGTATAAATAATATGTTATTATTCTGCGACCTGGATATGCCGTCGTCGTTTGTGCTAGCGTATTTTTTGTGTTGCACGCTCGGGAACAAAAAATATGCCCCTACTTTACCCGGGTAGCAAATAGTCTGTGGCAATCAATTTTAATTTTGAGACTAAAAAGTAAAATATGTAAGCCCCAAAAAAATAGGTAATCAAACTTACGTATACATCGACTTTTCGGGTAATATATAGTTGCAAGGTCATATCTTGAGCGCAGACGCCATATCGAGGAACTTCTTTCTTCATCTAAATCCGAACTGAAAAAATCGAGATTTTCATAACAATTACTTGAGTAGAATGAAATATGTGAGTAAATGTTTATTGTGGCCTTACACATTTATCTTTTGTTCAATGAAATTATTAGAATTGTGAATCGTCTACGATGAGGGACGACGATCGGCTTTTGCCATAGATGATAGATATTATAATATAATATGTTGTTATCAGTTTTCGAGTTTTTGAATTCTTTGGATGACAAAATACATTTTTTATTTAAAATTCTGAAACAGAATATTATTAGGAGTATTTAAATCTATACAATTCAGAACACGGAACTCTGCCCATTGGCAATTTAGATACACTAGTGACACTACTGTCGCGAGACGATTTTTTTGTCCGGTATCTCACAAATTTGTTTTTAGTCTAAACGGTTAAACTATAACTTAATATAAAACTCTAGAAGTGTTGAGACATGAAAAAAATTCAAAATTAGGCTTTGAAATTTACAGAAGTAATAAAAGAATGGATACTTTAATCGTGAATATAAAATTTTCTCTGGGCCCGGCATTAATATGTTATCAAACAGTATTATTGTATAATAGTGTGCAGTATTTGCTAAAAAATTGTGTGATTATATTATACTACTACACTATAGTGTAATAAATAATATAATATATATACAGCCGTGTAGGTACCTAACTAAGGCTCTCACATAAAGGTAAGTGACGGGGGAAAAAACCTTATGACCTAAGTTCGGGACTTATAGCGTACTTTTTTAATTTATTGTAAAATGTAGTAGAGTGCGAAATAAATTCATTTTTCAATGCCGTGATATCAAATCTAAAATTTGAATGTGCATATTTTTGCATATTTCATAAATTTTGCCAAAAACTGCTTATTTTTAAGTTATTGTGCTTAATTTGCATATTTTGGAAAATTTTTCGAAATTTCAACTTCACAAATTTCACCTGATCTAAAAAAGAAAATAGTAATGCAGCTTACTCACAGTCTTATGTACCTATATTTGCTATATACAACTCACAATTCTTTATAATTTTCGTGGTTTGAAAGTGTGCCTTCCGCCTTTGAAAAACGACCGTGTTTCAACTGTGCTACGTCGAAAACTATACCAAGTCCAACAATAATTGTAAAATCTACATTCAGCAATCATATCATTTTTTAATTCATAGATCAAAAGGGTTTATAGCGTGAAGTTACCCCCCATCTTATATTTTTCATATCGTGTGGGTAATTTATTTGCACATTCTGAATCCAATTTGGAAATGTTTGCAAAATATGCAACATAACTTTCAAAAAAATTGGTCATGGAGGAACGAAAACGTTCAGTACGTAGTAATTTACAATTGAAGTGAGATTAAAACAACATTATAATTATGCTGGTACATAAATGATACGATAAGACACCTATAAGTATATATTTTCTGTAGTAGATATTGTTTAAAGTAATAACTATTATACATCTCCCCGTTTCCAGTCATTCCGTAAAATTTGCGGTTATCGACAATATTGTGGTAAATAGTACCGATATTGATTAAATATCAGTGGTACCTATACGTTCTAAGTAGGTATATCGTCGACCGCGGCCACGTCTTTGGTAAGAACGTGGTCATACTTCAAATTATTCTTAATAGGTTTTATGTAATAATAATATAAATAATATTATAAACAAGTCTTGGTATATGCAAGCAGGGATCTAGAAATCAAAGATGGGTTGGGGGATGGCTACATTTTTTTTTTCAGAAAAAATACAAATTATAATTTCTTTACATACCTAGGTATTACTTATTATATTTGATGATGTTACTATGATTAAAGTAATTCATTTCACTTCACTTTTAGGAAATAGTACTACAACAGTAGGTTAACTTCATTTTCACTAAAAAACGTTTTTTTTGGTCATTATATTAAAAAAAAAAAATTTAAAAAAAAAATATAGTTTGTAATTATAGTTTAATTACCCAACCTATTCAATGATATTACATACCTACGCGGTAATTGATGATCAACTACCTACCTGTTTTAAAATTATTTCAGACAAAAAAAATAACGGTTTGAAGTATAGAAAAAATGTATAATTATGTGTAAGTACTATGTACATTGACGTAGATGGCTCCTTAAACTAATAAAGATTAATTGTACTGACTAAAATACAATTTTTAAAGTTTTTACCATGGTACCCATAACTACCTAGTACCTACTATATTTGTTAAGGTATTTTATCTTTGGTAGAGCCCCCATGGCACCGATCATTACCAGATTTATTACCGATCGAAGAGGCTCCATAGGCTCCATATGTTAAAATGTTAAATAATAATTCTAAACATAGACTAAATTTGAGTTAATTTTAAGTATAATTTGTTTTAACCGATTATACAAAAACAATGTACATGAATCCCACCCGTGCTCTGTGATTAATTTTAGGTAAAACCCTTACCAAATTAAAATCCTGCTTACTCTACTGCACATAATAATTATTAGTTGCATTAAATGTTCATCATTTTTATACTAATTTCCTCCCGACGTACCCAAAATGTTAGCATAAACAAAAATGGTCATGGTGTAGTACTATAGTCAACTTCCAATGGGAAAAAAATAAATGTATAAGTAACTAAATCATTTAAAAATGTTGTATATATATTTCTAAAATACCAAATATTTTTTTTATTGACAGTATAAAAATCAACAATACTAATATTTGATTTGAAATAAAATTGAACAAAAATAATATAAGTGGTAGGTATATTATATTTGTCGTATATTACAAATTACAATATACATATGTATTTTTATAAAACAATAATGGAGGATAACTACTTGTTGGTTGAAAGATTATAACATTCATGAATACCTACTTAAAACAAAGAAAACGAAAATAAACAATACGCGTATAAATGTATAATGAATGATATTGAAAGAAATAGTAAATAAAAACAGACTCCCGCAGTCGCGCAGCAAACATTTATTATCTGTGTGCCAGTGTGGTGTGTTTTTATTACGGGATATAGGTAAGTCTTAAGACAATTTGATTGCATTAATAATTTATCGACTTTGAAAAACAATATTGATGAGCTGCTCAATGTATTTTTATGTAAGATGCTTATAATTATAAGACTAAACAAAAGTTATTTATAAAAATATTTATGAATTAAAAACGAATATTTAATATTCATAAATACATACATGAACTTGATTACTTGAGCAAACATTTTTTATTGCTGTAATATTTAATGAACATATATTATATAGCTGGTATGTATTTTAACTTTTAAGTTACATTTTATTAAAATGTCATACATAAATGGAACGAATGATAAGATCAAAAAATAACCTTAAAATCGAAAATTATCAAAAAATGCAAATTTTTAATTCGTTTCAAAAGTACATGCAATGTGTTAGTTACAAAACGAGCATCGTGTAGCTAGAGTTTTGAAAAATAATACAAAGTACATCAAAATCTCAGCCCTACTTATTAGAAAGTTAACTTATAAGGCTTAGGATAACTATTCGTATGAAATAAAAAAATTACCTTCTAAAGTACTAATTAAACTAAATATCTAATTAACAGATGATTGGACTGAAATATTTTTATCTTCTCTTTTACCCTAAATGATGGTGATTATAAAAAGAAAAAAATTCAACCATCAATATTATATGTCCACCATTTTGTTGAAGAGGGCTAGGGAAATATACATGAGGCATCCAATTTATTTTTAAAAAAACACTTGTATATTTATTAAAATTACCTAAACCTAAATTTAGTACCAATTATGATGTCGTCCAAATAAAGTGCGTACCTATTTAGTATAAGTAAGCAATTAAAAATAATTACGTTGAAAATTCAATATTGAATGTGTGGAGGAAATATTAGGAAGCAATTCAGTAAAATAGGATTTAGGTACTGATCACATGTGATATGCAATACTTTTCACATTCTATAAGAGGAATTAAATGAAATGGTACTGAATTTAATGGTTTTGATCGTTTAAGAATTTATATTTGAAAGCATGTTAGGGATAATTGTCAATATCTCTATTCGTATAAATTAATTAAGGGAAATAACTACCATAAGGTGGTACTGTGGTAGAGTTTAAATTCGGAATAAATTATTTTTTAATCATAATATTATACTATATATTTTGTAACCTTGTCTAGCGATAAGAATGATTTAAGCTAGAAGTTGTGAAATTAAAATATTTTATGATTCAAAATATTATAAATAACTATAGTTAAAATTAATACTATAAATAACGGTTGGTAAGAGATATATCTTTATACTTACCTGCGTAAAATTTAATCAATTTAATGTTTTAGATAATTTGAAACGTAACTTTTTTGATTTGGAATAAAATGTCCTTGACTATCAACATGAAAGAACGATTGATTAAATAATTTACCCAATACAAATAAAAAAAAAATTTTAATAACTGATACAAGAAAATAGTGTTTAGCAGGGTACATAATTTATTTAAAATATTTTACTCTCGAATATAATATTTACCAAGTATTGCTATTTACTACACGTGTACACTATAAATATTGTCTATTAGGTAAACTAGTCTATAATACATCCTGTGATATTTATACCAGTGAAAAATATGCATAGAGTATCGACTATCGAGGGTGATCATTGACCAAAGATTTCAGTGAAAATTGCAGGAAAATTCGATTTTTGTTTTCAATCAGTATGGAATCAATTATTATTACTTCGTACTAATTAAAAAGCTTCTATTATGTTAGTATTTTACTTTCTATTAATATTGACTTAGGTATGTTTTTAATTTTATGTTTTTTATCAGAATATTTTTGAAAAAAGGTAGTGTGCATAATATTGCTACCATTTATTATTTAATCAATAGTTAATTTATTATTGATATTATCATTTATACAAATTCAGTAGAATGAGATATCTCAGCGAGACGTGGCACATCTCATTACTTAGTTCTCAGATCAATCATTATAGTATGTAAATATGAAATATTTACCTAACTACAAATTGGCTTAACTACTTTACACATCAAAATTTTCAGAAAAAATATCTCTCGTATTTTTTTTATTGAAGATAAAATATTTAAAATTCGATTAAGACGTATATATTGTTCAATAATACATTTTAAAACTAATATGAATATAGTTCTACAATACAATTTGAAAATTCTAGCATAATTTTGTCTACAAAATACTATACATATTTACAATATCTCAGTATAAGTATTGAAAAATTAGTATTTAGTTAAACAAATATAATATAATATTCATCATGGATAACTAAAATAATATTTCTCAAAATGTTATGTTTGCTTCATAAATATAAAATTCGTTACTAAATATCATAAAATCGTTGCTAAATATTTATTCAATAATAATTATTAATTCGTAATAAGTATATATCATGACATTTTAATCAATTTTCTTTGAAAATAATTGTGAGTTAGTTAATAGATCATTATAAATTATAGTAAATGTGTATCATAAAAAGTTCTTTAAAAATTCTATAGACGTTGATACAAATTATGAATGTGTGAGTAAATTTGGGAGTTAAGGGAATTGAAAACCGTAAACATAAATAATTATGTTTTGAAACAAAATAATAGCTATATGAATACTCAACACTTGACAACAGTACTAGGAAATACTGGCTGGTTAATTAATGCAAATTAAACAAGCTATAAATTGGCGCTGTAAAGTGTAAACACTATATTCACGCGATAAAAATCATTAGAATGACATGTCACAAATGAAATATTTAATGTCCTTATTTCAACACAATTTATTTTGATTAGTCTATCGAATTGCAATACTTTAAATTTGAATTGTGTACATTTTAACTCTGTTTGTTAGGTAGTGTAGCGTAGAGAGTAGAGACGTAGAGTAGATAATTGAAGGAAGATTCCCTACTACCAGTAAGTTTATAATGTTGTATGTAAAATATTTACATAGGTATTGTCTGAATACCTGATAGTATCATAAGATAATCTTTCATACATTTTAAGTGCATATTTATGAACTATTTTATATACATGTTGTGTCTCTAGGTAGGTACAATGTAGGTACATATTAATTGAGCTTCATAGTTTATTAATTATTACTCTGATTAAGTGTTTAATATTGTTAGAAATATTAAAAATAACTTCGGTATAAAGTGGAAGGTACATCATATTATTATAAACCTACCTAGTTCTATAATAATAAATAAACAAGTCATTGAAAATGTGAAGTTTGGTAATTTCCAACCGATAAATTGTATTAAGGGAGTCAAAGCACAAGTATTTTTCACACGGTGGTAAATTATACATAGTTTGGAATGTCTGATTTTAATTTTGAATGTATTTATATGCCAATATATTTTTTAATTTTTATATTTAAGAATTCTTTGACAAAATATCTATAATTTTTAAGAAGTTGATTTTCAATTTTAAAGGACTTTAAAATTAAGAGATTTTTTTCCTAAAATCCCATGAAATAATTGTATTACACTTGTATTTATTTTGGGCACATAAGATTTTAAATCAAAAAAGTGATTACTAATGAATATAGTCTAGAAGCTTATAAATTCAACCATTTTTCAAAATAACTATTGAACTCCATTAATTATGTTTAATTAATAATTTACTACCGCCCTTGGTATTTTTTATAGCTATGCAAACAAGAATATATTATTTCATTTTTCGCTATGATTTGACATGTGAGTGAGTTGCATCCACCTGCGGTTGCCCGACGTCGCGTGACAACGAAACACACACCAATATTAATTTACTACTCACACATAGACCATAGCCCAATTTGTACATGTCATATGAATTGCCTAAATATTACCCCTTAAAATATGATACGCTCTAGTTAATACTACATTGAAACTTCTATATAGGGGACTTCCGCTTACCAAATTTTTCTGTTAAGCGAAAATATTTTTGAGAACCAAAAATTAGAAATTAATTTATGTAATTCTATTTAACAAATTTCACTAAAATATGAACTTATGTTGTTGCCTGTTGAGACTTCGCGCTATGGACATTTCACTGTGTTTAAAAACAGCCGCTTACAAAAAGTCTTACTGGTGACACTTGGTATAGTTGTATCGATTTATCAATAAAAACATTCATTTTAAACACAGACTAAAAATCAAATTTTTTCTTCCATATTTATAAGTACCTCATAGTATTTTTTACTCTTGTTTCCATAATTCTTTGAAATAATTTTAAATACCAATTATAAATTGTTATTGGGCATCGTATGGGATCTAGTTTTATTTAGTTTATTATACAGTATCATTGTATCAATCAATATAAATCGCTCTGTCATGAACTTCAAAGGTCTTCAGAGCATGATTGTGCGATACAAGTTTTGTGTTCACTCTGTTCATCTAGTGTAATGATTATTACTACGAAGGCTATTATCGAAACGACAACCAATCTTAAAGTTAGACTATGACAAAGTTTATACTGTAATTATTAGTAACTCATGGTTTCAAGTGAACATTCAGCAACAGTTGTGCGGTTACTATTGTTCTGGTCATTGTTATAGAACTGTTTCCATTCAGTTCGATATTTATGTCTCGGGGCAAATCCTCCTTATAGTATAAATCGACCTTAAATCTAAAATGCCTAGTTTGAGTACAGTCGAAATCGATTAGTGCAGATCTCAAGGGTCCAAGTAAATTGTTCATTTACTATTAGAAACATATATATACATAAATACATATAACAGAATCGTATTATGTTCTTCATTCACTACCTCTTTGTGTTAAATCTTATCAGTAAAGTAATTATTACGTTTAAACATTTTTTTCGATCAATAGGTTTAAAAATATGTTTAAAAATTGTTAATCATGTTATTACATACAAATTAAAAAATGTTTTTTCGAAAAATTTTACACTATGT
Organism: Myzus persicae; assembly: GCF_001856785.1. Classification (NCBI taxonomy): domain Eukaryota; kingdom Metazoa; phylum Arthropoda; class Insecta; order Hemiptera; family Aphididae; genus Myzus; species Myzus persicae. The sequence continues at coordinate 15,910 of NW_019103907.1, forward strand.
AGGCAATCTATTTATATTGTTTAGTTTGATACCTTTTTAAAATTTTAGTTAGAACAATAACACTGCACTGACACAACGAAAAAAAGTTATCAGTTTTTTGAATAACTTATCAGATGATGTTGTAATTTAAAAATAATTTCGTATCTTCTATACCTATTTAGACACTACCTACATAATATAATAATATAATACCTCTTTATAATTTATGATAAATGACAGTAATTGGTATAATGCATTATGCACGAGTACAACTGATGTAATATTATCATATTATATTATCTGATGTATGCATCACAAAAAATTTACAATTCCCAAGTAGAATTAAATCTGAGATTTAAAAATGATAGTCTGTAAATAAGAATGATAAAACACAAGTTATAAAGAATCAAGCTGTTTTAATAGCCAAATGTTCAATCATTTTTACATTTAAAGTTCAATCAATAAATACATGGTTAATAAGAAATAAACAATATTATTAATAAATCACAATTTATTATTATTTTGAATTTATACATAAGTAAGTTTACATAAATATATTCTTTTGTTTTTAACATATTAGGCGTAACAACCTTATTTTTAAGTCAGCGGATGTTCGACAATAATATAAGGTTGAATATATAGTAGTAGTTCACGATGAAAGACTAAAAGAGACACGAGTAAATATAATAATATATATATAAAAAAACAAGTAAACTAATGTAAATTTATTTTACCTAATTTTTTTCAGTATTTTTTTTTTTTACAAACAAAAATTATTGCTGATATATAAATTAATATCTCTAGTTAGGACCACATGTCTACGCGTAACATTAATGGTCAAAGTATAATATTTCAATATTTTGTTAAGTTAGATTTATAATTGTTTAAATTGTTTAACAAAAAATTCTTATTCTAACATATTAATGTAATAATAACTAATATTATAATTAACATCCCTTGATAGAGTTTTTGTTCTCCTCGACTGAACCTTTCAGTTTCCTGCGGATCAAGTAAAAACCGTAATGTCATTTAAATAGTACGTTGTCTATCGCTTTATTCGGCGGTTTGCCAAAATGTCCATGCAAAAGTAATTTACCTACTTGGAATTAAAAGTTCTGGTCGTTATCTTGCACTGGTACCTCCCTTTGGTGTCCTTTTGATCGACGACGATTTCTATAATCATTACAAAACGTTATAAACACTTCCACCGAAAGTCGGCCAGTCGATGGCATCATAATAATTCATGGACAGAACAATAACACTCACGTTTAGACAAAGTCTCCGAAGGCTTGTTACGGAATTTTATCGGTGTCTGCGTACAACTCGACACGTTTCCGTAGTACGTCGGATGGACTTTGTGTTGCACGTTAGTTTTTGTTACGTTCTGTGTACGACTTTGGATTCTGAAAAAGAGGAGAATAAAATTTTTGATAATAATAATTAAAAAAAAAAAATCACTTGCTTATTAATTGTATTAGTTAGGATCGCAACATCGTCTATATACGTGGGCGTCAGGTAAATGTACCTTTTTGGATAATCACGCAATTCATGTTACCTACTTTTCCCCCTACAGTTAATATTCACAAGTGGTTCCTAAATTAATATTGTGAAATCCAATTTATATTTGACAAAAATAATTTTCGATTTCTTGTAGTTTTAAAATTAAACATACAGTAATAACACTACATAATATTAAATAAGTCATAAACTTGCACATAACTACTAGGTAATCAAAAGTAACAGCCAGTTACGATGCATACAATAATTACTGACACTGTGGTGTAAGCGTATACTACGCATCGATTGGGAAGTCGATATAATAGTAATATTACTATCGAACATACAAAACACTAAAAATTATACAAAATTTTATAACGTTCATTATGTTAACGAAATGTTTTAATTAATATTATTAACTTTCAAGTATTAGGTAATGTTATAATACTAGGTATTTTCATAAATAATAAATATTTATTTATAAAATCAAAATGCAGTTTGGAAACAATTAAACGTTATATGTTAAAATATATAGTTGCATATTTATTCAACTTTAGATGGAATTAGTGTTACCTTAAGTTTAATTTAAGATAAGAGAGGTACCTACACAATATTCGCGTGCAAGGTCTAAGCAGTATATAGTCTTGACTTAGGATTCAAGGGCTTGAATGGTCGTATTAATCAGATTTATCGTACACAATATCGAATTTATAGTAATATTATTATCAAGGGTCAAGTTAATTCGTCGACGTAATTGCCAATAGGTTAATAATATATTATTGCTACTCGGGGCCCAGGAGAGATGGACTATATCGTAAAAAAGATACTTTCTGTTTGTATTTTTGTTATGAAATAGAGATGTATGTACAAGAATTTAAACAAATATTCAAGATGTATTTAAAAATATTACGTTATTTATTATAGAAAAATACAAATCAATTCAAAATTAAGTTGATAATTATGAGGGCTGAGGGGGTGGTGGAGTTGCCGATAATATTAATATATACTTGTTGCTAATAAAATACTATATTACTTTTTCGTAAAACTCGCTGTGGTCTTAGTAGCGACACTGTTGGCGGTGGCCTGTGGCTGGGTCTTTGTTTTCCTTTGCATTTTCGGTTTGACCCTCTGAACTTCGTCCGCTGCGTCTTCATCCGACGAACTGACCTCGTCCAGGTGCAACAGTGCCTCCCTGCTGTTGGCTCGCTGTAAAAGTCGAGCGGCTTTCTTTTTGTTTTTGAGCTTCGCCTCCGAGTGATCGGGTTTTGGCTTAGGTCTGTCGTCGCCGGCGTCGTTGGGGAGTTGCGACTCGTCGTCGGTGTACCCGTTGACGGCTTTCAGTATCTCGTCCGCTGCACGGTTTAGTTCTTCCAACACCGACACCTCAGAGTCCACAGTCTCCTTCCGGCTGACTCGACACTTGTAAGTGGTCGCTTTGGACTTGTTGAGCTTGGGGCCCAGGTCTTTGGGCATGTTCAGCCAGCTGTCCCTGCCCGTGCTGAACAAGTCCTGCGCCTGTTTGCTCGCAGCCGGCTTATCTTTGACTCTGAGACTGTTGGCGCGGTACCCGACGTTGCCGTATATCGACTCCTTCTTTTCGGTGGGTTTTTTTTTATTCTCGTTACACTGCACCGGTTTCGGCTGCACCGTCATAGGAACCTGAAACAAGAAACATCATCGATAACATTACGTAGATAACTTATTACAATACATTTGGGTACTTGATATAATTCAGTGGGTAAGTACTTTTAGTAAATATTTTTGAAATTATATTTTTCGTAAGTATTAAACACTTTTTCAAAGTATAATTGATTCATAGTATGTAAATAAATTAAAGCACCATCGAATATGATTTTAGAGTATATGATTAAAAAATAATCAAAGATTTGTTTTTTTTAATACTTGGTTAACGAGTAGCTACTTTAAGTAGGTAACCTTTACATTTTTAAGACATTCGGAATACCTATTTATTTATAGTATTCAAAATACTGTGAGAATACTACTACTGTAAAGTACCCGAAAATATACTCTGAATACTATTTTATGTTAAGTATTTGAATATTTATTTTTAATAGTTTTTGAAAAGTTTTTTACTCAGATACACAGGTAGGTATATAATTATGCAATATCGTTTTCGAACAAAACTTTATATACCTACGTATTTGCGTTTATTCAACCTTTCAAATTTTTACCTGTTTCAAAGAAACGGTGGCACACATTTTGGTAACAGGCGCCTCCGTTTTTGGCTTGCTCTTGCGATTGTCTTGTACGATTTTCACCGGCACTCGTTTGCTTGGCTGTTTTTGGAGCGAGTCTTCAAACTGGTGTTTTACAACGTGTGTCACTTGCGAGGTTTGCACGCTCACTGGTTGGAACTGAGACCGTTCGGGTTCCAACTGTTTCTCGTGGTTCAACAAAACCGAAGTGACATTTGGCACCACCAATGTCGACTCGTACGTTTTGACGTCCATTTTTTTTAGACGATTATCTGAAAAATTACATCGGCACACAGTCAGTCGTGTTTACTATATTCAGTCGTTTTCAGTGTGTACCCCCTCCCAAAAAAGGGTTTTTTGGCCCAGTATTTGTAAATAATTATACCCCGTCCCTATAATCAAGTTAATACGATAATTGCACATTCTCTTCTACTAAACGTATATACCAGCTGATACCTATAAATTTATAATATACATACTACAATTCCACTAAATACTTCCACTGAACTAATACTTCTACTAACGTATATATAATAACATCGGTACCTTGAGAACATTGCGATTGTTTGATATTTTTTTTTACAGTAGATATGAGCTTTTTGAGATTATTGCACTCCAGTAGCCTGTCGTCTTCGTTAATGCAGTCGGCGGCCATGTACGACCTCACCTCTTCGTCAGCCTTTAAACTCTCCTCACTAGTCTCGTCCGTGCTCATGAGATCTTTGGCGTACTCCAGCCGGCCGTGGATTTCGTCGCACGGCTGGCACACTTTGATCAGCGTCACGTGATGCCGGTCGGCGGAGCGGTCCCCGATCTGCGCGTCGATGCTCTTGCTCAGATCGTCCAGTGCGCCGATGACGTCCGGCATGCCTTTCGTGGCCCGGTCGCGCTTAATGTCCGCGCAGCTCTTCAGCACGCTGTGCTTTCTAGCGGCCGGCGTCGGGTAGGTCTTGTGGCCGCACCTTGGCCACGACGTGCTGGTGGCCTTTTGGAACCGGCCCAGCATCTTGGTGTTCATCTCTTCCAGGTACGTGCTGGGCTGTTCCGTCGTCCGGAACTTGGTGTTCATCACCAGCGATGCGGACGACAGCGGAAGGTGATGCCCCGCCGTCTGGTCGCTGAAGCACCGGGAGAACGCGCACAGGTCGGCGGCGGCCGGTGCGTTAGGTTTGCCGGTTGCGTTGCACGCACCGCCACCGATGCGCACCAACAGTTTCTCGTGGCACTTCGCCGAAGTATCTGCAACGTGCGCCCGAGACTATTATTATCGTCAAAAGGATGCCGTATGCCCGTTTTCTGAGAGGGGTTTTTCGACGAGCAGTATAAAAAAGTAAAGAAAGGAAACCGAAAATGTTACGATTCAAGTATATAGGCGCAAAACGTGTACGTAAATGCGTAGCGAAAAAAAATGTTTGAAGAGTGGTCATGTAACAGTCCGCCTTCAGAAATTATGTATGAAAACTGTAGAATTGAAACCGTTAAACAATACATATTTATAGTAGATGTTTATTTGTCAATATTATTTTTTAAATAACAAGTGGTTTAAAAGCTAACAATAATTATGCTTTCGAAAAAAATTAAAACCACTTTACATCATATATAAAGTTTCTTTAGATTTTTTCGACAAAAATTCGGTCATTATACAGAATGCCTCACCAAGCATGCTCATTTTTCACACCCCGCGATTATGTGGTTATTCAAAATCTGAATTTTTAAACTTTCAAATATACCTAAAACGCATATTTTCCAGTTTTTACGATTTTTTCACTACTTAAAGAGTGCTCCGTAGAGATACAAACTTTTGTTTTTAAAATGACAACTCCCCTTTCTACACCAAATTATTTAGCGGATAAATGTTCTGAACATTTTGACGTATCAAAATACAAATTTGAACGAGTAGTTTTTGAGTTATCGATTTTTGTGTACTGCATGCATTAAGGATAATAATCAATAGACCCATGGTACCTGGGATACTGGGGTTATGGTAGTTTTAAAAGTGTAGTAATCAATACTGAACTACTAATATACTTAATAATTTATAAAAATGATCTAAGTATAATAAATACTATATCTGATATTAGATCTATTTTATTTTTGTAAAACCATTTTATAGACTACTATTACAATACTTCATATAAACAATTTAAGAACTGAAAGTCAACTTGTTCAAATTTAATTATAATTTAAGCACATCAATATTTTCAAAGAAGTTGTCGACTAAATAATTTACATTAAGATAAGGGGGGGGGGGTTCTAGTTTGAAAATCAAAAGTTTGTATCGTTACCAGGACACTCCTAGTATATTTAGAAATGCCAAAAATCAGAAATTGAATAAATTCATTATGAAATAAAAACACGGGGATGAGCACACTTGTTGAATCAGCCTGTATACTATTGTAAATATGTATATGTATACGGAAAGGTTCACGAACTCGGAGTCTGTCTTACAATAAATAATATTATGGACCACGAATCACGCACGTACGACATCCTCTTAAATCTCAATAACGCGGTAAATTCTACAACAGCGCGTCACATGCTTTCAGCTACAACACTACCATGCGGCAAAAAAAAAAAAAAATGTCCACGTTTCAACGTGCCAACACTACGGCGGATGATACAAATACAATTGCCAAAAAGCTGTACAGCTGACTCAGGGGGGTTGCTGTCGGTGTGTCTTAAACTGTGTTCATTTTTGTTTTGTAAAAAGACCCGAGCCCAACAACCATCACCCCGTCAGCCGTACAAAACACATCGCATGTACAGCACACTACAATACACTTGCTAGCTGCGTTCAAATATACCAATAATTCAAGCCGGTAAGAGCTAGCGTATAGGTACAACATAAATCAACATACAAAGCGCTAAAAAGTCCGTGATGGTTTTACCAAGTATACATGCTGCAGCTTTTCGACGCGTAGACCATTATTTTCCGGTACGATTAAAAAAAAATTGTTTTTCTTATAATAATTTATAAAACATAGTAGAAGAAAATGTGCAATTTTCCAAAGTCGTTTTGACTTTACACAATATTATATAATATACATCCTTTTGTATAATAGTTGTAAGCCCCCACTGCTGTAAGGGTGTTTTGAAACAATTTACCGTTGTGTGGTTTTAAATTATACGAATAATGTTAGAGCGTGCTATTATATTTTACTATATTTTTGTCGAAAAACATTGAGTCAACAAATTGAAAAAAAAATGTAATGTGTTTAATATACATTTTTATATTTTATGAGCATTATGGCTTATGAGTTAATTTGGTTATATATTATTATAATAAGTGCTTGTGAAGAAATATATTACCAGTGCATATCTTATTCATATTAAATAAAAAACGTTTCAAGTTGGAAGTTCAAAATGTGGTGAAAATAAATCACGCTTATAGAAATTATACTGAGTCATACAGTTTTAATTAAAATAAATAAAATATAAAAGTGTGATATACGAGCTGGGTGGACCACTGAGGCGGGCTCTTACATTTAAAAGCAATGATAAATCACTGCGTTCAAAAAACGATTGTGAGCTAAGTGCGCTTGGTTTACCCAAAACACGAATTCGTTGTTTAAAATTTTTTGAAAACTATTTATTGTGGTGCTCACTTGTATATTTTCTTGACTGTTTTATTTTGACTTACGGAAATTTAAAAAAAAAAATTCTCTTTCAAGTAGGTACTTTATTATTATGAACACTGTGTGTTAAATTTACAATATACAGAGATGCTGTAAAAAACTGTTTGTGTTTTCCTACCGTCACAAAATTATATTTTTCGAAATAACACCGTAAAACTAATGGCAAGCCACTAACGCTTTGCTCATAAATTGAAATTCATATAAATAGAAATAACCTACGCAAAACATTTATTTGGCACACGAACTCTTTAATATTTTCATTAAGGTTTAAAATTGTTATAATTTTCCTGTCCGCGATTCACCCGATTTCATCTCTATAAATTAATAAGAATATTTAGGAAAAGTAACGATGGTATAAAATGTTACGCGAACGAGTTTAGACGTAATAATTAAAATTTTGTTATATATTTTTATATCGATAAAAATCGTCTTTGTATAAAATATCGTTTTCATTCATTTGACAAAATCGAAATCTTACGTACGTCGCTATTTTATTTGATTACTTTGGTGCGTCAAAATGCATTAAAATATTATTGTCTCACAATAACGGCGCTACGTGAAAAGCGTGATGCACGTGTTATACAAATAAGCGAAGCGTCTACAGGTAGAAGCAGCTTCATCCCGCTGGAACCGACTAGCACGATTCAGAGCAGTACAAGTCAACCAAGCCGAGTGAAAACCAAACCCGAATAGATTTGTAAGTGCAGCCGGTTAGGTAAATGTTATAAGGTTTGGTTGGGTTAGGCAAACCGTACCTGAGGTGGCCGATGGATTGTTGCCGTTGTTCTGGTACCAAACCGGCGAGGAGGTCCCGTTGTACGAGTACCGCTGTTTCCTGGGATCAGCCGGGTCGAAGCCCACGGCCGTCGTCTCTCCCTCGGTGAAGTTCACTCGGGTCGAGAACCCTACGGCCTCCACCTGTTTTACCCTGTCGGCCACGGACCAGGACGCTCGTCTACAGTCTACGGGCGTAGATTCCGTCGAGGAGATCCTCACTTCGATGCCGTTGTCGGACGCCACGCCGCCGGAATTATCGGTGGCGTTCTGCTGTTGCTGTTGTTGGTGATGTTGTTGTTGTTGGTGATGAGGCTGTTGTTGGTGATGAGGCTGTTGTTGGTGATGAGGCTGTTGTTGGTGATGCGGCTGTTGTTGCAGTTGCTGCATCTGTTGCCGTTTCAGTATGCTTTTTGGCATGCCGTTGCCCGTGTCTGTGGTCTCGTCTTCCGTCGTCGGACAATCGTTGCCGCTGATTCCGCCGTTTTGGTTTCCAGTTCCATTGATCTGCAAGACGACGTCATTTTGAACGTCGTCTCCAAACCGATATTCTGGAAGCCCGTGGCTGCTCTTCTCGGGCGGACGGTTGTACCTTAAAATGAACATACGAGCAGCAACATATAGTAACATTATTGTATAATACTGCTCAAATACTTTTAACATTTTAAGTACAAAAAAAAGGTGGATAAGTGGGTACTGCTCTGCTGTGTACAGCAGTTGTTGAGCATGTCATTGAGTGGATGTATACGACTTGAAAAGAATCACAAACGATTCTGAGCGGAGACGGTCCATCAGCCTAGCATACTTGTATAAATAATCAAATTGAATAATTTAAAAGAAAAATGATATAAATTGAAAATATCTTATGGCTTTAAATAGCGTTACTTTTTTTTGTTAATGTACTTAGGGACTTAGATGCATTTCGTTAAAAATTTGAACTTATGATAAAATTATATCTTTAAATATTTTTTTTTTGTTTTTCCAACGCTTTCAAAAACTACTGGGAATTTTCTATTTTGACTAGGTTCACTTTTCTATCAGAACAAATGTCAAAAATCAGAACAATTTACTATCCCAAATGTTGACGACAGGCAGAAACAGAAAAAAAGCACACATCATTTTAAAATCATATAGCTTTGGCAAGAATCTAAAATAATTAAATGAACCAACAGAATAAGTTAGAATTGATAATTATCAATAAGAGACTTAAATACATTCACTCTTATAAAGAACATAATAATTTTATCAATATACATGCTAACCATGTCGTTATATCACATAACATCGATTTACCTCTTTTTCGGTCGATACAGCTGAGCCGGGGCTGGTTTGTCTTCCATGTCCACGATATTTATCTTACCCGGAGTCGCATCGAAGTGTACTTCGGTCCTGCAAAATTCTACTTTCTTGTTGCCGTTTTTCTTGTCGATGCTGGGTTCTCTGTCTGCTACTTCGCTTACTACCGCTATCGAATGACGTTTTGGTACTTCATCTCTATCGACATTTTTATCCGTCGCCATATCCATACCAACCGACAGTCGTCTAGTGTACACCTGAAAAATACACAGTTGCATAAAACGACTGACGGATTTTTTCTAATACACAAAAATGAATAAATTGTAATTTCAATTCTAACCTGTTCCTTTTCACTCTCGTCATTCTCCGTGGACTCCGAAATGGTGTCGCTAGGTTTGATAACGTCGAAATAAGCACTCGATTTGGACCTCAAGCTATTAATGGCTTCAAGTATCTTTCCTTTGGCGACTACGGTCGTGTTGTACGCTTGCGCCTGAGTGTTGTTGTTGATCTCCTTGTTGGAATACTTTTTGACTAGATCGGCAATAGATTCACGATCGACTGATGACTGCCTGCTAGAGTTCGATAGTCCGTTTTCGGTCGATCGGCAAATACCACTGTCTGTCGATGAATCCATTGCCGATGGATCTGTTGCGTACTTGCCGCTGTGATCCGATGTTGTCACTTTCTCGAATCCGTAAGATTTGCGTCTGTTAAACCACTCTTCGGTGCGAGTCAGTGCCGAACCCCTATAGTCTAAGCTTCTTGAGTCTCCAGTGGGTTTCACGTCCGTCTCTATTCCATCGTCTTCCTTATCCTTGTCCTCGTTCAAGTGTCTCAAGTTGTTTTTTGTTTTCTTAAGGCTTTCAACCGTGATGAATGTAGGTTTCTTCAGCGATACGGGTTTAATCAAAGAATAATCGTCTACGATATCCCCATCCACCACTTGCAAATTTTTTCCCAGAACCTTTTTCAATACGTCTTCTAGTTCACCGGCGATTTTGTGATTAGAATCTATGTTTTTGGATTGCGCAAACTGCAACGACCTCCGAAATCTGGAAGATCGATCTAGCGGCTCATCCGATTCGTTGATGTCACTGCGTATTTCGTCGTTAGAACAACTTTTTAGCCGGTTTAAGTTCGATGATACAGATTCTTCGTTACTTTCGTTCAAGCTACTTGACGTTTCCATTGAGTTGGTGGAGTCAATACTCTCTATTTTCGGCAATTGCGATGTAACGGTTTGTGGTCTACGAGTAGGTGGTCGTCTAGTGCTAATTGATCCACTACGACCTACGGTTGCTTTACTTTTTTGTGAACTCACGTCTAAAGGACTGTGTTCCAACTGAAAATATAATAAACATACAAAAAATTAGTCAAACAATTATTGGAATTTGTTTGGACTGAAATATTAATTTTTTTCTATTAGATAAAATATTCGATAACTGTAGTACATACTTAATATATTATTTTAGTTTGTTTGTTTCTTATCATCATAATTTTTTAAATTAAGATATGATAAAATTAGTATAGATATCTATACTGTTATATTTCTAACTTTTATGAATTCAAATAAAAAAAAAAAAATGTTATGATATTATGTTATTTTGTAGGATTCATACAAAATATAGAACTTAATTGGTGTGATCTAATGAAATGCAACAATTTGATGATGCAATGAGTCATGATGATGATTTAATTTTGAAATTTCAAAGTTCATATGAATTTAAATATTTTTATAGTTAATAATTTAAAAATTAAAAATTTTTTAAATTAAAAATGGTAAGAAATAATTGGTACTCTTTGCACATTTTTTTTATCAAATATTTCCTCAAAGATTTTATAAATATATGTTTTTTTTTTTAATAACGTACACGTAATTGATCAAACTGATTGTCTTTTTTGTCGAATATCGAAGACGGCCATTGGAATGCATTCGAACCAGCCTGTTGGACAAAAAACACGATAAATTTCACATAAGAATGCAGGCGAAAAATAATATGTCGTCATGAACAAAACGATCGATAAACAACGAGACGGACACCGTGCGGCCGTAACGCCGTGCACGTCGCTGAGTATTAAATGACTTACACTAGAATTGTGCCACGAACTGGTGGTACTTGTTTGAGATCTGATTACTTGTACCGAGCATCCGGCAGTGTGAGCTTGAAACACTTCTAGCTGTTTGGTCTGTTGCGTCTCTTCTTTACTGCCGTCTGCGAGATTCCTGGCGCGTCTGTCTACCACCTATAAATGCATAATATGTGATAATATTGTTTGAATAAATATAGGTAGGTAAATATAGCTCATACAAGCACCAATAATTGCAATTATAGTATTTTACTCTGATAAAGTTCCTCAAAATTAAAAAATTAAAACGAGAGCTACACCGGTTATAATAAGCTATCAATGCTTTTTTTCGATACAAGTCAGATCTGGGTCTTTACATTATTTTCGAATTTTTTTTCAAAGCAAATTAGGACAACATAACATATAGGTTTTTTGTTAATTATAATATTTTGAATCAAAATCAAAATAGAGTATTATAAGAAACCTATGTTTAAAGACGGGTTTTCAGCTGTAAATTTTCTTAAACTAAAACAAATAAAATATGGTAATTAGGAATATTGTGTTTATTTTATATTACTATATACATACTATATACCTAGTAAATTGATGCTTTGTTATTAAGAACTTTTTATTTTACAAATAATCGTTAAAATAAAATCAAAACTAGATGATATAAAACCTATATAATTATAAAAGTTCTTTAAATATCTTTTGATACTCAAGATGATCATATTATTATTATATTATATTATATTTGTCTATATAGTCGTAAATCAACTTATTTTTGGCGAATCAGCCGTCCCCGAAAATTAAGTTTTTTCGGTCAAACGACAAACACCCATTATATACAATTAATTAGCAATTAGTTCGTTCTTTCGTTGATACGATATAATCAGAATGGCAAACACTCATACATACACATATTCGTATAATATATAGGTGAAATTCGTCGTTAAAGAACGATTGGCTAGAGGATCACGGCCGACCGAGTAATTATGTTTGAAATAAAGACTGTTTGTGGTTAATGAACCGGAGCGTAGTCAAAATATACCACTAACGAGGATTTTTGACCTCAAAATCTGTGTTGTAGGTTAGGGCTGTCCGAAGCGTTTGGCCGAAACGTAATGTATTCCGTTTGAAATCGTTTGATGTCATTTTAATATAATTTTCTGTAGTCATATACCATAATATACGTAAGTAGGTATATGTGTATATGTAGTTTATTCAGGTCAGTCTCAAAGTGGTCAGTATAATACTATCTGCGTTTGTTACTCTATATTTTTTCGGAAAATATTATATTATATTTTTGCGAAAAACACAACGCATACCAACTATAAAATATGTCGATATGTTCCTACTTCAATCTTCACTTGTAAGAGACCGCGACTCGAAGTGCTGCTGTGCTATTATTTCGTATATAATATTATACAGGTTTTAGTGGTTTTACAATACGCGTTTTTAAGTACACATTTTGTCGAATACAGAATACGAGACATGATCCACAATATTAGGATGACCATTGTGAGTTATTTAAATTAAACGAGATTGATAATTAATTGATTGAAAAAAACTGCTTTCTTTTGATATGGTATGGAAAACGTTGCATTAAAAACGTTAACGATAAAATATTGTGTATCCGTTTCTATACGAATTTCCTTTTATGGAGTCGACCGGTTAATAAAATTGAAACACCTTTAAATCTTAAACGATAATGTTGCATTATATATTAGGTATATCATATTATAATATTAATCAATCAAAATAGACATTGTACATAGGTACATAATAATACATCATATGCACATTATATTATTTTTATTACCTTTCCATATTTGTGTTTAGTGTTGGCAGTGTGATTGGTCCATTGGTCCGCTTCGACTCTGGCGTGCTCCAATATTCCGGTCAACCTGTCAAGTCTCGACCATTCTTGGACGTGTCTTTTGATGCCGTTATCACCTTTGGACGCCTCCGAACCGGTGGCTGAACTCCTTATCAGAGGAATAACCTCCATTCTGTAGCGTCGTGGTCACAAGCGTGTGGCATCAATGTATGACAAAATTATGAAACGAGGTCTGTGAACAATAACGGAACCATTGATTAACTTACGGAGGAATAAACTAATAGGTATAATATATTATAACACAAAAAATAAATAGACATGCAGTCGTTGTGATGGGGGTGCGGGTGAATCGAAAAACGGTTCTGCCGAACTGAGTTTTCGGTCTAGGTCTTATCAATAAACAATACCTAGCCAGTGCGGTTGATAGAGTTAGGTATTGTACCTGTACAGCAGCTGTGATGTAACGAACCTGACACTCTGCAGGCATATAGGTACCTATGTTATTATTTATAATCGTATGTCACACGTGTACTTGCTCACGCAGATCCAGTTACGGGTGTCGGGGTGTATGTATGCATATCATCATAATATGTGATATTCCGGGTTTCAAATTATTGCCACCAATGGTGTCCGAGTCCGGAATTTTGGAATACCGTGGGAAGCATCGGATGTTTTATAATTTTAGCCCCCACCCCCAAGCCAATAATAGATTTCGTCTCCATACAGCATTACGCTTATTAGTTATTATGCTCGCCGTGTTCTCGTTCTCTACTGGACCGAGACCGTTATTGTTACAATATTATTATCGCCAGAATTCATCGCGCGCGTCGAATTATTTTCACCCAAACGTTATTTATTGGTTTCCGTGCGGTACACATAATGATAATAATATATTATTGTTGTATTGTAATTATTATATTGCTATTGACGAGCGAGTTTTTGTTTCGTACATACTATTCCGGGCGGATAATACGCGTGCCTATCTGTCTGCAGTGCATGTGCGGCATATATACGTACACAGCCGAAGTCGAGCATAATATACAGCTGTCGCAGATCGTGCGCACAAAAACGAAATGTGAAGTGAACCGTTTCGACTGCCGCGAAAATGATAGTAAAAAAAAAAAAGAAACATTCCAAAAGCTCGCCGTCACCCACCTATATAAGCCGGTCCGTGACTGGAATTGTATCGCGCGGTAGATTCATATAAATATAATAATAACATACTTATATATATATATATGTATTGTATTCGTATTTGTATATTATATTATATATGTACAGACGACGATTTATTGCCAAAGAACGTTATTGAAGAAAGAAAAATAAAAAGCTGTCTGCGCGCGCACGCGGTCGACGTAATAAATTTCGATTTGCGTAGGTATAAAATAATATGAATGTGCATAGGATTTTCGCAATGATAATAAAGTATACAATAATATTATGTTTGCGGCGACGTCGACGTTATTCTGCCGCTGACAGATGTACATAAAAAAAACATATAATCATCTTTTTACCGCCATCATTAAGGTGCACCACAAACTGTTTTTTGGCCAAAACACAGGTACCTACTTCCAACCAATTTATGCTGTGTGTGTGACTTTGCTAGATGATAAGATGAATTCTGAAAACCCATTTGATTTTGTCAAGAAGTTAACTCGAGATCGCGACATTCCTATTTTCGAACAGAACACCTATATAGTTGTAATGGTGAACCACCTAAATTGAATTTTGAAGTTTGAAAATTCAAGACATTTCAAGTACAGGCGGTACCGCAACAAATTAAATAAAAGTATGAAAAAGGTGTAAAAGTTGTAGGCATATGTAGACGTGACCAACTCGTGCTGCTGACACGTTTCCGTCTTACAAATTCCTTTATAAATGCTTAAAAAACCGCCTTTCTACAGTCTAGCTGTTACACACTGCGCTGTAACAGTATTGCGATTTTGTGTATAGTAATCCACATCAATATAAACGTAGGTACCTATTTACTTATTGTCCTCACTAGCTACAACCAGCTATATTGTGCATATTTTGTGCTGTACCTAATTAATATATTGTGGAATAAATATATTATTACTATTATCTTTATTATATTGTTAGAACTGATATTATTATTTTTTTTTTGCATTATTATATTATGGTCGGCGTGCAAGTACTCGAGCCGAAAGGCGTTTATCGTACAATGCAACATGATATTATGTGAAAAAAAACTAATAAAAAATAATTAAGCGTATTTTTTTTTTTTTGGTCGACAATACTTCATCGTTAGAGTCAAGTCGAATTAGTCGAAGTGTATCAGGGTCGAGTTTACCAGACATAATAATATTAAATTCGCACGACAATATAACTTAACATTATAATAATATGAAAACCGTCGGGTCGTTTAAAGAGTCGTTGTCGTATCGATTACCGTCCATTTATATATGTACATGGTTGCACATATAAAACGACAATACCGTGCTTTCGGCTGGAGGGTGGGGCGGAGAGTTAAACCTGTGGGAGGGGGGGGGGAGATGAAGAAGTCATTAAAATGTGTTATTAGGGTTTTTCTCATTCTCCTGACGGGTTTCATCGCGAATTTGGCTCGAACGACGACGAAGCACACGGGCGTATCCAATTACTCGGACCCGAGCGTGTTATTGTGATATTTGGTTTTTAAGGACTCCCAAATTACGCAACGAGTTCGCTTTTTATCTCGCGTTATTACACAGCCCCACGTCGTTTTTTTTTTTTTTTTATTATAACGACTGGTTTATGCGCACCGCCTAGGCTTGCTGCAGCCCACGCGCGGACTACTATCACTATATAGATACACCACATACACGAATATGTCGTATTATTATTATTATCATATTATATTATATTATATTATACTCAGCGAAACAGGACTTACGGTTTGTTAACATCAATGTCGTATGTGTGCGCGCGACCGTGTGTACGTACAACCGAACCGACGTGGTTCCATCGTATCATTATTATATAAACTATATAAATTATTGCACTTTGTGATGTACGTTTTCGGACCGCGCTCGTTCCACTGCTTTGACTCTCGACAGCTCGTACGTTAAGGGACACGCGCAAAAGGCTCGTATGGTAAACATAATGTAGGTATTATAATAATTATGACACACATAGTGCAAGAATCAAAATACGAACGTCATTATTATTGAATTGGCACATTGCGTAATATATAATATTCTATCGGACAGAATTCTTAAAAGTTGTTCAATAACAATAGTTAAACAGAAAAAAACATAAAAAGGAAGAGGATTGAAACGCTAATATGCGACGTATGCGAAACGTAAAATAATGTCAAACGAATGTGCGTCGTCGTAAATATCACTAAGTATACAAAAATATAACTCGCTTTATGTCGACCTCAACTCATTGATATCAATGAAAATAGATTCTATTTTGGTCTGTTTTTGGAGTCAATAGTTAATATCTTACTAAAAGAGTTCAAGAAAATTCAAATTAAATTTTTTAATGTATAAAATGTATAATCAAGCTCAATAAGCGTATGTGGCTTAGCCACATAGGGGATAGAAACATTATTGGGGTTGAGTGTTAGCCATTAGTGACATTTAGCTTGGGATTTAAGTTAGATGATTTAGGTTAGAATATCTCTATACCATTTTCTTTAAAGCCTGCGATGATACGAAG
The DNA here is from genome assembly GCF_001856785.1 of Myzus persicae. Taxonomy (NCBI): domain Eukaryota; kingdom Metazoa; phylum Arthropoda; class Insecta; order Hemiptera; family Aphididae; genus Myzus; species Myzus persicae. The sequence goes on from NW_019103907.1 coordinate 32,880, forward strand.
TTTCCTGGATGTGACGGGATATGTAAGTTTTTAATCAGTGGACAACCGTGGTTTTCCAGTCTGGTATAGAAACGTTTATAGAAAATTGTAGTTTCTTCCTCTATAGTTTAAATGCCAAGGTTTCTATAAATGGTCAGGTTAGAAACGAAGGGTGGATCATTTTTAATTTTGCGAAGTGTAATATTTTGGGACTCTTGTATTTTGTTAAAATTTAATTTTTTTGAGGATCCCTGAAATATGGACTCAATTCTATATACGTCCTACAGGCTTTGGATGCGATTGATCAATTAGTAGTTTTGTTTTTAACGCAATGAATTTATTTTTAATGATCGACAATGAGCTCTTTAATAGTCTTTTATTAGTATGACTTTGCCAAGTTATCTAGTATTCTATTGAGGTTTAGACTTAAGTATTTAGCAGTGTCGAAAGAAGGGATTTACCTTAAGGTGAGTGTAGTATAATCGGATTTATTGTGGTTTAATTAAATTTGCAATTTTGAGTAGAATTCATAAAGAAGATTTAAATGAGATTGTAACATCTTGTTGCAATTAATGCATTATTGTGTATTAATGATGATGATTATATTATAATTAAGTCATCGGCATAACCAGTAACAAGAGTATTTCGATTAGATGGTTGATCGGAAGCATACAAATATTTAACAGTATTGCCGAGAGTATACCTCCTTGAGGAACTCTAGTGTTAATTACAGTTATATTTGAACAAGGGAAACCATGACATATTTGGAAACGTCAGTCTGTAAGATTCAATTAACAGAAATAGTGTAAGGGGAAGAGATTTACGGAATTTAAAAAGGAGACCTCCATGCCAAACTTTTTCAAAAGCTTGTGAGATGTCTAGAAAAGTACAAGTGCAATAAAGTTCTTTTTCAAGAGTGGAAGAAATTGTGTCGAATACTCTATGGGCCTGGTGTATCGTGCATTCGTGCTGTGTTTGGCTTTAAAGCCAAATTTGGATGATTGGCAATAAAAATAAATATTTTTGCTGTTACAGAAGTATTATCTTATCTTTGTTTATGTATATTTATCATGTCTTATGAATTATTATTGCTTATTAATCGATATTTACGATAAGGGATACAATAATTTAGAACATTAATAGAAAGGAGTGTAATATTTCAGTTGTCTATTTAAATATGTAAGTCGTGCCCTCTAAAATTTGACTAAATTTCTTCTACTTTAATGCATATGCACACATAAGAATATTATGTTATACAAACAAGTACGTGGCCAATTAGCAGCATTTAGACGTTGTCGTCGAAATACGTTTATTTTGATTTATTTGATCTTCTTCGTTGTTTTTGAAATACCGTTTTCCACCACTTTCAAATGTTAGATTACATTTACATTATATATTATTATTTATAGTATTTATTCCGTTTTCATAGTTTATATTTATATATATATAGGTACAAGAGACAACAATGTTTGTCTTAAAAATAAACTTGGAAATTCAACTCACGCGCGCAAGATGTCTCCTGCCTCGTACACATTCTACTTTCGGAAATGTAAATTTTTCATTAGTGCACTATTATAGTGATATTAATTATTTAGAATATTTTCGACTAAACGCAAGACTTGTATAGTTTCAAAATATTATTGTACAAATAAAAAACGAGCGTTTGACGAGTTTGGTCACCAGCATACCTACTATAATACTATATATAAGTGGTTATATTGTATTATACTTATTACTTTTCTACCTGCCTCCACATTTTAAACAAACATAATATTACTATTTATAACTACAAAAATTAACAACTTGAAAAATGCTCTATAAGTTAGCAACATTTCTTAGAATCTTAAGAATTACGTAAAAAGTTGTTAGTTTGAGTAAACCACAAATACTACGTATTATAACTACTGACATTAATGAAATTAATTTGAAATAAAAAATATTTACAAAAAAGAACCTTCTTTCTTACAATATCTAATATGACATGTACAAGATACGCCTACCACATCCACATGCCTACAATATAATATTAAATTGCAGTTTTACCTACTCCCTTAAATAATAATAATAATAACGAAGTAAATGCTTTCGGGTATACCATTCTATAGGTACCGCAGATGACGGTAAAAAAAACTCGTCGTGTGGCAAACGACGATTACTTTATATTATTATATACAGTTGAGTGTGCGCGTGGTCGAAACCATCGCGACAAGAGTTCTGCGGGTATATAACAACCGCTCTGGTAATAACCGCTTTTACCCGCAAACCACACACCGTGGTCGTCGTCTTGGCACGCGTTATCCGAGTCCTACATCGTCGCAGAGGCAAAGCTCTCGTGGGCGCAACACATCGTCCCACTGTGTAGGCATATAATAATATTATGTGCACCACTGATTCAGCTGCCGGCTGCTCTCGTAGGTCTCTCCACAAGGCACAAACCCGAGCCCGTAGGCCCTATAAAAGTACCTGCCTATCGGTATTTAAATATTCGTATTTATTAATTATGCAAATAATACCATGCATGTGTACCTTTGACGACGCGACGCGTGTGTGTCAAAGCAGCGATGATGATGATAACAATATAATATTCCTTGGAAGCCTGTAAACCGTTGAGATAAAAATTTCGTTTATCCGTTAGTTTAGTACCTGTTTATCGAATAGTGATGGTTTACCGAAAAAGAATATTTTTTTACAGCTTGTTGTACTAATAATGCACAAAGGTACTATACGTACTGATTTGTGACCTCACCAAGATCCACTACGACCTATTTAAACTCAATGTATAGCTCTAGTGTATATTTTACTTAGGTATTTTATTTCGGTTAATAATAACAGTTTAATTACTTATTTGGTCAGTCATCATAGGATTGTGTGGGTTGTGTGGTGTTAATTGGCGGGACTGTGTGAATTTAGCCCGCTCGCAATTCTAAAATTTGTTTTTCATCTGCGTAGGCAGTTTTCATACTTAAAAAAAAAATATGAAATTATTTAAAACACAAAAATATTGATTTTCATTCGCGAAAATTGGCGGGACCGACTTCAACGTCGACCAATTTGGATCAGATAGTTTAATTGTAACGTATTAGAACGTCCGAACACAAGTTTAACCATAAATCACTTTTAAAATTATAGAATCATCAAATATTCTGTAGCAAATGACCACATCGGGAATAGCTATTTTTCAATATAATCAGATTAAATTTTGATCAGAGATCCGGATGATAACATTTCGCAGATGATTAGCCATTGGGTATTGTTCGTTATTATAAGTTTTTTTTTATGTTATTTTGTTCGCATTGATGGCTTTCGCGATGTTATTAATTTAATTGATTTGAACCGGTCTGAAACAACGATTTGAATTGTTAACCGTGAACCGGTTTTCGCCAAGTTGTGGTTTCCACCAAGTTTCAACATCACGTAAACAATGCCAATAATAATGACCGTTTAGAAATTATGGAAAAAAAAGTAGAAACCTGTAACTTTCTGGCTTGATCGCTGGCCTTCTTTATTCCACTCGACCGTTCTCAAATGAACTTGAACCATATTACAATAAACACGCGTAAACAAAATGTCAGGTGAAATTGTATTTTAATGGATTAGCATAAATTAAAAAACAAATATATATATATATGTTAACTTAAATGTGGAAATACATAGACATGTAAACTTCGACATTTATTACACGACACTACGATGCATTTATAGATATTAATGTAACCACGAGTATCTGACCAGAAGTCGAGTAGTCGTTTCGATCCATTTTTGGAATTATTATGACTGAAAAATGGACGTCAGTCGAAGTTAAAGCTGTATATATGTATCATATATATATAAATAATTTATGCAAATGCTGAAATGCCGTATACGAGATGAATTAGGCTTTATTCCAAATTGAAAAAAAAAAATAAACAATCATGGCAGTATCCACGACCATCATCTACAATATAGTGGTATACTAGTTTTTACTCGTTCAAACGAGGAAATTAAATTGAACTGCCTACGCGTCGCACAATATAATGTTTTTCTGGAAATTTTGACACAATAATATGCGACAAATTAACATCGGTCTGGGTGGTATAAACGCGTTTCGCTTCTTTCGGCATCTCGTGAACACTAGCTCCGAAAATATGTTATGGTGACACTTTATTATTATTATTTATTATAATCAATTGTGTATGTAATTTATATTACTATTTTTATTATTATTATCATCATCATAATCATCATCATTGCTATGTCTTTGTCAGATTTATCATGTCATGTGACGCAATCAGATTTATTTCATTCACCCGCCCGCACACGTACCCGAATATTTTATAACACCCATAATTTCCGAAAGTCACACTATTTAACAATATTACCGTGTACCCATATTATTGCATTATTTGCATTATACATATATTATTATAATGATGATACAGGAATTGAATATATTTTATGTGGGGGAGTTGAAGATTTTTCAAGTGGTTTGGGCAGATTAGGTAATTTTAACGGAATTAATGAAAGAACAGCCGGTAAGTGCGATTAGTGACACGAAGAAAAACTATAATTTGGAAAGAAAACCGTCCAATACGTAGTTAAAGAAATATTTGACTATACAATTCGATGCGCTAAAAAATTTCATTTCGGTATGGCTACTGCATTGCGTGTTATGTGACGTAATCACGTAATTCGTTCGAAAAACATCTCTGCGCGCTTCCTACAAAATAATATATACTACTTCCGCTCACAAAAAATAAATTTTTGAAAAATATAAGACAATTTTGAAATTCGATAGCGAGACGTTGAGAAAAAAAATTCAAAGACAGACAATCTTTTCGTGTGTTTATTTAATTGCAATATACTCGCATTCGGTAGGGTACGTTTCTGTATAACGGATTTCGTGCGATATTAATTTCCAGATCATGTATTGTGTATAATGTTATGTGTGATAAAATTATTCGTAGGAAACGAAACATCCGGAGGGCGAGCCGGATGTGCAACGGCAGACAATATGTGTGTTGGTGTGCGCGCTCTCGGCGAGTCGATAATAAGTAATAACTGTCCGGTCGCTAAAACGAGACGTAAATGACGATGACGAAAATTACTATCAATAACAAAAAATTACATATTATTATAAAATATGAGTTCGTTGTGGTGTCAAAAGTCAATACTTAAGGAATTGGTTTTCCGTAATTTTGAGATAACTCCGTGTTATTTGAACTATAATATAGCGCCTTGTAAAAATGTCTAGGGCAAATGATCTAGGGCAGAAAATGTTCAAATATAGACGTATGTTTAATAGGGGTGCTAAATATTATGACCCTGGGCCGCCAATCAAAGTATTAGCTCGGCACTACTTGCCCAAAACCAAAGACATAACAATACCCTATACAGACGGTACTCGACGTCCGATTGTAAATGACATAAACTATGCTCTTGTCCGTGTACAGATTTTCTCGTCCGTCGACGATGAGCTTAATGAAAATAATATATTATATATTATAATATGATTGTGCTCAGTATAGAGCGGTGCCTACCCATACGGTTCTTGGAATTATTTTGGTGCAATAATATTATTGTTATTATATTATTATGTTATTATAATCGATTATTATAATAATATCGTAGCGGCGATTGCACGCGCGACACGGCGGAACGGCCCCGGACTATATTTTGACGGTGCGACGAGTATCGTTTCGAGCGAGCGTCACACCTGTCGCTGGAGACGATGAAAAATGACAAACGTCCGTGTCCGTCCGTTTTCGAATTAAACGCTCGCCGTGTAGCCGCCGGCGTGCGGTTCGCAGGGGGTGCGCAGGGCAAGGTAGTTTGGGGGAGGGGGAGGGTTGTAGGATCAGTTTGTTCGCTCAGTTGATAAATGACGAGGAGACGACGTCCACCGAGTCCGTATTTATACGTACGCGAAATCGTTTGAAAACGTCATTAATTAAACGTCACTCGGTGGTGCAGGATGGCGACAATGATCAGAACACGCGTATATCGGGGCTGGCCAGCTACAAATTAATGCACTTAAAGAGGCAATTTCGAAAAACACGTCACGTCGATAATTTAATAATATTATGCTATAATTGTATATAATGGTACTTTTAGATTATATCATGTGTACCGCGAAAACATTCTCGATAAATCTCTACATAGGTACACGATTATAATAATACATAACGTAGTATAATATAATACATTATTATTATTGCTTCTCGATCCATGTCGAAAAATGTACGTTCATGTCCAGCCCATATGCTATGCTGACCACGGATATTTATTACATGTATATGTGTATATACCTACAATATACAGGATGATCAATGCACACTAATTTTCCAATTCAATTGTTGTGAGTAAAAAAAAAAAATAATAATATTTTCTACAGTTTAATAGAATTTATAATACTCCGAATGGTTCACTATTTTCTTTCATAGTAAATCCTAAGATATATTCTAGGGATTATACAGAGGCCTACATATTTAATGTAAAATGTAATTTGAATAGAGCAGGGAGCATAAAAATCATTTTTGTAGTAGCATTGTTGTAGCATAAATTAATCATTGAAAAATTAAAAGCTTAAATGATCCTATACAATAATAATACAATCACAAACATCGAATTCCTGAATAAATAACTTACCTATACCTACATGGCTAGGTCATGATTATTTCAGTTGGTTATTTGTGGTGGAAAAATTTAAATCGCCCCATAAGCTTGCGTCGTGGCGTTGCGATATTACAATATTATTGTGCGACGTGTCGTGTCATTCGGTAGTCATAGAATATAATATATTATTATTATTATTATCTAATATCTATGTAGGTATATGAATGCAGCAGTTGGGCGCGAAGGCCTTGGACCTGGTCCGACCCCTTTGACACGATTCCGCGGACGCACTGTAAATCACCTCGGTAGTGGTTTGGAAAATAATATAAATATTATATTATAGCTATATCGTGATAGGTGAACGCGCTTCCGGAATTTGAATACTCGTTCGAGAACTTTATTCCGTATACGGCGCGTGCTATAAGTACTATTATTCCAACAACCGTCGTAAAATCCTAATTTGGTAGACGTATTTCTCCTACCTAAATAATATTATTATACATCCGTACCGACCGAAAACACCGTGTACACAACGTGATTATATACAAATGGGATTTCGCGTGCATGCAGGAAACGATTATTAAATATTAATATTTCGTTTTCGTATATCCGGGTCGTGCCGGAGACGATGCAGCGTCGAAAAATGGTTCACATATCCACAATATTAAAATATATTATTTTGCATTCCCGCCTCCCGGGACCCGATCAATGATTCGGCCAAAACAAATGAAAAGCTCCTTTCGTCGCACAATAATAATACGACCCGGAGGTATACGAATAGAAATTTTTTTCGTTGTTGGAGGGCTATTGAGTAAAAGAGTTGGTCGAGTGGTATCAGCTAGATTTTTAAATCGTTTGTCAATCACGTTACGTTTATTGTGTTACTATATTTAGTATTATTGGCCGAACACAACTATAATAGGTTAGGTATATCAGGGGCGCCCGCAGAAAATCAGCTCAGTGGGTGCAAAATTAAATTTATGTGATACATATATAGGTATAGTCACATATTTGCATTACTACACACTGATTTTTTGGTTCATTAAAAATCCCAGTGGGTGCAATTGCACCCACTGGCCCCTCTCTGCGGGCGCCCCTTAGCCAGCAATCAACAAATGTACAAGTACCTACTTGGTTACTTAATCTATATTTATTGACTAGTTTATTTTTTAGCCTGTTAATGTGATGACATTAAAAACACGTTAAAATATAATCGTTACAACAATAGAACATTTTAGCTCGTTGTGTTTGGTAAATAATAGATATTTTAATGTCTAAGAGTATAATGTATTTGCATTATTGAATGTATTCAATACTTTTAAAGTAGGTATAATGAATTATACTATATTATAATATAACCGTTAAGTTTTTTTTTTAATGTTTAAATAATCATACCCAGTATTATATGATATATGCATAATGTAAAGCTACTTAAAAAAAAGAAAAGTTTTCCCCAATGTTTGAAAGGGAGACCTTTATAAGTCCTTTACCCTTCCATAAACACGTTCCTAGATTATTTAATCGTTGCCGTATTCGGGACAGCGATATAGAATGGGGCCACGCGTGGTTGTAATGCGTTAGGTATATAATAACCTATATACGTCATATTATGTATGTTCATGGTTTATATACGCCCCCGATAAATACAGCTTTTTCGATCGAGATCGCACGAGATCGATATTATTATTATCGTTGTATGTGTGGTTTGGTGGGAAAGATCGGAATAAAAAAAAAAAAAAAACAATAAAATAGCCCTGAGGGCAGTAGTTTATATAGGTAAACATATTTGTATTGTACCGTCTCGGTGTGCACGCGAAAACGAGTTTGGCCCGCGACTATTCGCGTAACCGAGGAGTTACTTGAATATTATAATATGCGCGAGGTGAGGCGAGTCGTCAAAGTTTTCGAAAGTATTGCGAATTTTATTTGTAATAAAAATTGTAACCATGATGTTGACGTTAAATTTCAATTGCTACTTTACCATTTTACTATAGGTAATTATTGTATGGTTATATATCAGAGTACCCGTGTAATAATGTGTAGGTATGTTGCATATGCAGTGCGAGTTGCACTATTCAACTATAGTGGTTGGCGAACGCTCGGCTAGGAAGTCTCCAACACGATCGCAGCAGACGGAAAATAAACCTCAATCTTACATACTATTACAGAAAATCATTATAATATGTTTATATACGTGTACGACGATTGAAACGCATCATCGGCAATGATAATAATATAAATATATTAAATTTTTATCGATAAAACTGTTCACCGTCCATAATACATGTATATAAATCTACCATGATCATAAACGCGTTTACAAAACCTATATCTGTACATTATCCAGGGCCGTTCATACCACGCTGTACAGTTTATTGTTGTGCATACGCAAAATATTATAGGTACATAGGTATAATACACATATTATTTTAATATAATATATATTTATAAGTATAGCATATAATATTCTATTTTGCATACGTTTTGTGTACTCAAACTGATTGCGGCCGTTAAACTTAATCTATGAGTTTTTTAATCTTAGGTAAAAAAATAAATTTGAATAAATGTGTGTAATCTTTGAAGCCTTGGCGTTTGAAATGCAATATACGAGTAATTAAACGACACGATATGCGGCGGCTGTATAACAAGGAAACGGATAGCGAGTCTGTACAAGTGTGTAAAATATAATATATTACAGTATAGAATAGACACTTTGAGTGCTGTTTGACGATCGTCACGATAATACCTAATATTATATCATAACGGTCGGTGTTGTGCACGGTATATCTGTAGGTACGCATCTAACGCATATTTCATTTGGACGATGAAACACTAAAATTGTACCAAGTATGAACACCTATCGAGAAATATTCAAATTAGGAGTGAGTGTATAAAATATGTTATAGAGGCGATGATAGAACAGTTCTGAAAAAAAATTTTCATCTTCAGCGATCAAACGATATTAGCGTGTTGTGTTGAGAGAAAAAAAACGCTAGAGTGATAAGGTCTTTAAACGATCGTTTTGATAGACGACGGGCGTACTCGTTAAGACGATAAAGAAACGGTATTTTTGTTTTTAAATTTCCAGTATTAGAGTTTAAGGCTTACCGTTACGTACCTACATATAAAATATTAGATAGGTATTCGGCAGCGGGAAGGTATTATATTATCGCGTAAATGTCGAGATTTATCAGGCCACGCGACAGGAATAATGAAAACATATGTGGTGGGAGACAAACATCTTTATCATTACACGGACTATGTATGATGAAAATTCAAAAGTGTGAAGGACGATTATTGACGGTATATTGGTCGTCTTGCATAGCAAATTCATAGGCACATGAAGTAGGGACATTAGGATTCGGTATTTATGACGATAATCGAAATATCATACTCCGCTGTGGTGAACTCCCCTGCAGCACCGCACACGAATATTTTCAAAACTCATCGAAAGCGTCGTTATTGTATTGTTATTATAAAAATATATAAGACTCAGCAAAGCGTCGTCGTCGTCTGCTTTGCAATTCGAGTAGACGACACGTTATTTTCCACAGAGCACATTATTGGCACCACTCACTAGTCACTATATTATAGTGTATACTCGGCTACCGTGATGACTATTATCGCTTTTTTTTTTTTTCATAAATTCAATACGAATAATAATAATAATAATAATATAATTCTTGTGTATGTAAACGGCCGACCCGGAGAGTCGTCGTGTACATGCGCGTACACGAGATTATGATAAATATCGGTTGGAAACGCGTACACGAGAAAATACTAGTTTCCGTATTTGGTATAAGACGAAGCCGGTCATTACCGGACTCTGCTGTTGTACCTTGTCGGTGTGTTTGTTTTTTTTTCTGTTCGTTCTTCTTTTACTCCGGGTTTTTTCTTCTCGTCCTCGCGGTCATCCTGCAGGACGGTTTACACGAGTATTGTAGGTATTCGTGTTATTATTATTATTATTATTATTATTATCTGCACGCTGTTGTTGTTCATTTGTCTTCGAGTTTTCAACGGGCGAGACAATAATAATAATAATAATAATAATATATAATATACTAAACCTACCTACCTGCTGCAAAAATCGGACGAAGACTCGCGCGTGGACGATCGGGGTCGGCTCAGTCATTTTGTGATAGTATTGATATAATAATGATCATAATATATTACTATGTCGCTTTTGCTAGCAGTTCTGTACTCTAGCATTATAAATCATAGATTGTTGAATAATTGTTCCCGAAAATCAGTGCACTAATCGATACATAACGACATATAGATACCTAGTGAAATATCATAGAATCACCAAATTTAGTAAAATTTAGGAGATAATTTGATCTATATAGTGACGCAACCATAAGAAGACGTCGCACTCGCAAAATATGTTGTCTGTATCTTACTAAAGCATAATATACTACAATGCACGACCAGGAGTTTCAATTTTGTATTATTAGCTTAAATATTAGAGTGAATTGACCAATGTTCAAACTGAAATGTAAGAAAATTATTTGTGTTTTATTGTCCGTTTTTTACGATACTTTAATTTTTAAGTGAATTATAAGAATTTTCTAATATTAATATTTTACAAATCTGCTACTCATAACTTACTAAAAAATTAAAAGATCGTGAAAAACCGACGAGAGAACCAAGATAATGTTCTTAAATTTAAGCTTCATAATAGATGAGTTCGCTTTGATGTATTTGAAGCTAATAATACAAAATTTAAACTGCTGGACGTACATTTTGGTATATTATGTTTTAGTAAGACGGTTTCAACATAATATGCTAGTACGACTTCCTCACAACAGTTGTTGGTTATTATACAACCTAAAGCGACAAATAACATGTTTTGAATATTATATATATGAATAATATTGTCAAAGTCAATATAGTATATAATACTCGTAAAATAATATTATCTTGTTGTACCTGTATTATCGTATGACAATCGCATAGGAAGTGCAATAGTTACTATATTTTTGATCACGCGAAAGTTATCGATTCATAAATAATTAGTTTCCATAATGCACGTGTCATTCAGTTTCGTTTAATTATAAACAGTATTCAGAACAGCGTGCTCCGTCGCCGAGTTGTGATAAATTGCTTATACTCAGCGTTACAGATATAATTAAATTTTTTTAAATAACTATATTATATGTATAAACATAATATGAAGTATTGTGTAGTACGGTCTGATGAGTTAACCGTATAGTTATAACACTAGATTTGGAGTTACCGCATAGATAACCATAATTAAAAAACTTTCACGGTAAGTAACATATTATTGTTGAGTAATAATATAATTAATTTGGTATATTATCTTTAAAGGTATCATTCGTCCGGTGTGTTGTAAACGTGCAATGTGAACTATGTAGTATATTATTAAGATTCTATGGTTTCGTAACTTAAAAAATAATGATCCTCCAAAATTCTGTGATAGAAATGTTGATTATTAAATCATTTAATTAAATACACTAAGCAAAATTGTCATTTAATATTATTGCACTGAACTAGTTATAATAATTGTAATTGTGTACCGTGATCGTATTAGATCCTAAAATACTTAAATATATAATTCATTGAAGTCCATATTATTATTGCACAGTAAATACTAATACTCTTACGGTATGATATTTCATTATTGTAGAAGATTTGTATTTTAAACGTCATGTCAAAACTCGATGACATTAAAATCAATATCAACATGGTATATGATTAAAATATAAAAAGTGGTGAAATTATCGAAGTAATAATTAATTTTTCCAACATTACGAATGAACATAAAGTTTTATTTGTAATTGGACGTCGATCCATTACTGTGAACTAGAAAGTATTCATTTGATGCTGGTCTCATAAGATCTGTATGACATATACGCGTATAATTATTCAGTTTTGGTACCATATGTACATAATTTTTACACGAACACGTCTTACTGTTATATTATTATACTGTCTGAATGAAGTTTTAAACGTCCGGCGACGATGGATGATATAATATAATATGTGCAATGTACCTACGTTCAATAAAAGCAATGTAAAGAGTTATTGAATCATTATTGGTAAGCAGACGACTTGGGTATTTAATAATCAACGACTTGTAAACAAATCGGTTTGACTGTTTGAGAACATCGAATTTGAACGAGGATTTTCCCTACGGATAGGGCTGTGTACATATAGAGGAAAAAAAGTAAGTCTGTGGCCTGATTTATCAGTCTAGGAGATTTACGGGAGCTGCAAGAGAATTTAATATCATTAGAAAGTTCACGGCAGTATTATATTCGTGTTCTAAACGTTTCGACGACGGTGACACAGCGAAACATATCGTAAATTAGATTAGGCGTAGTGTGTGTATGTATACCTGTGTAGGTATTAGTGTGTGTGTTTACCTTTTTGCCGTACGTAATGTTAATTCGATTACACTATTATAGTGCGTGTAGGTGTGATCATTTTGACGGGTTCTGTTAAAACGAAAATGGATTTAAAGTGCACATCATAATATTTTTTCACGTTGTTTTACCAGATGGTTGGTAATAAATTGTGCGCGCGTGTGTGTGTGTGTGTGTGTGTGTGACGTGTATTTTAATGAAATTGATTTTTTCTTTATAACATAATAATATTGTAGTAAGAAAATATTTTACGAGGAATGCTTTTGCAAATTATCCCCAAATGGAAGAACTTATCACTCAAAATCAGTTTTAACCATAAAATATAATATTTGTTTATCGTCTATACCCCCAAAAAATACCCATCATAATTATAGTGTATGCCTTAATAGTTTTTAAAAATATTTCCATTAGCAAAACCAACGATGACGTAGAATATATAATATTATATAGGTACCTGCACATATTATTATTTTTTATACACGATAAGTATATTACTACTCAGTCGATCCGACGCTGATATTTAAAGTGGCCGTTATTTAAATAATGGTCTGAAGTATGGCCAGTTTATCTCCATCATCGAGATAATATTTATTAAATGAGTTTCATATTTTGTAACTTGGGATATTATTTTGACACGGAAATATACAGTTAATAAAATATGTTACGTTGAAGTTGAATCTGTTTATCGTGTTCTAGTGGGGGTGAGACAAATATTATGCATTTATATACCAGATATCTACATGATGTATGTATAGAATTTAAGAAATGTAATGAGATAAACTATAAACAATTGAATACCTACTTGAAAAATACACAGAAAATTAAACGTATACACGTAAATAACTTAATAACAGGTCTGAGTTTCGAAAGCTTGAGTGAGGCGATAACGCGTAGGTACATATAATTCCCGGTGCAGAAAAAAATGAACTTGGTGAGTTCAACAGTTAGGGGGGAAAAAAGGTCACGGAGAAGCGAGCGGATACCCAATTCCATTCGCCGTATCACAAAACCAGATCTAAGTATCAGATGAATGTCTCGTTCGAAACGAGTAAAAACGTAACAGTATTATTATAAAAAAAACGCTTTTTAAAACCGAGTAGCTGAATTTCCTGCATGATATTTATCGGCATCGAAGTATCGTATCATTTATGCGCAGGCCCTTTGGGCGACTAAACACATCGATGTGGACGCCGAGGTGGAAATTGCTAGAGCCGTTTCGACTGTTTCGAGCTGCGTGTCCCCTCTGCCACCACCACTCCGTCAGTAATGCAGGTATACAATATAATAGGTAAACACGTGTACGGTTTGATCGTAATGGCTCGTGAGAGTAGGAGCATACTATTATAATATAGATACTGTAGTGCATAAAGTATGCATATTAGACCATTATATAGGTCAATTGTTTTAGAAAAATATATTATTGTATATAGGTACGTGCAACACTACTAATTATCGGACAATGCAATAATAAATATCAAAGTGTTATTATTTATAATATAATATAAGTGTTCATAATGACGATTAATAACTGTTATAATATCGTGAAGTATAATTATTATATTGTAATATGAATAAATTATCAATGAAAATATCAACCGATAAAAAATGACTCTAAATTAGGTATATTGATTTTTTTGCACGTATTATATTATGTAGCCTATAGGGTGATATAACAGGTTAAATGTAAGAATAATAATCAACCAATTATTTTTTAATTAATAGTTTTATTTTTTTCGAACGATATTAGAGATTGCATGCCGAATAGTAAAAAAAGAACTGTTTTGAGCAACTTATATCATTACAATTATTTCAATAAAATTGGTGTCTATATCCATCACATTTTAATGTTGTCTTTTTGGTCGATATCGATTGGACTCTAATTCATTTGGTAATTTATAAAATATCGGAGATGTATCAAATCGAAATAGATATTTTGTTATTTTAAATCAAAGCGTTTTTGATAAAGTCACTATCGTTCGATTCTCCCGAAGAAATGGAAAACACAGACAGACATTCGACTTAGGTGTAATACGTCTGACGTTATTGTGTAATCATATACTTTCTGGAATACTTATAAATATACTTTTACGATTTTTCCAGCTAACGCATCTGTTCTTGTCGTGTCAAAACAATATTATCATACAATTATAAGAGAAATGGGCGAAAAGAGGAGACGTCGAGTCGATGCCGACGGACCGGTACATAATACGTTTATAATGTCGTCGCCCCGTAACTGAAATCCGGTGCAGTGGCGGTGTATGACCCGTCGCGGTTCGCTCGTCGAGGAATTTTGGTCTCTCCTCTTGGACGAAAAATCTCACGCACTAACACACACACACACACACACACACACACACACGCACGTGCAATTTTTTCGGTTCACTTGACGCCATGCCGCCCCAGATTTCCGGAGAAATTTCGCGGTGTTGATTTTTTTATTTCTCTGTATACAATTATCGTTGTCGTCGTTTCACCGACAACGATGACTTGCCATGGTCGTGTTCACATTGAAACATCACGCCGTCGGAAAATCGACATTGTAAAGATTTCGTCCTGATCGAAAACACGCACGACCCCGGTGTAGGTTTAGTGAGGCATATTTGCTCGTCGAGTGCGCAAACTTAACATTTCTACGCCATACGATTTACGTATTATGATCAGTTATTGCAAACGTCATATTGTATCGAACGGCTGAAAACTGTCGTCGAGTTTGATTTGCCAAGATTTTTTCCGCGTGTTCACATTGATGATTTTACATGAGAATTAATCGTCGTCGGACTTCGGAACTAGCTGGCTGTTAGCCTCGCAGTAAATAGAACTGTACAGACTTTCTGGCGGCTGCCGTATAGACATTGTTGTACTTACTGTATATAGTGTTATATTATGGACGACGACACTTCCGTTCTAAACGCGATATAATGATAATATTTACAGTCGATTAGTAATACGTTTATAATGGCGACGTGGTTTTGACCGCATACCGATGCGTAGATAAAATATTATATCACATTATGTAGTGTTGTATATGTACAGCGACGATGGTCGTATAAACTTATACGTTATAACACATACTATGTAATTAAATAAATAGTTTTTTTTCTCAACTTGAACGCCCACCCCGATGCTTCAATGTTACAACTGCTGCAGATCACGATACACTTGTGTTTGGACAATTATTTAGTGCACTATTGTTAAGTGGTCGATCGCGGGCCTAAACATGATATAACTTGCTATCGAGGGTAGGATATTTTCTATTCCTTATGAAATATGTTTTGGATGTGAGCACTATTTGAAGGGGTTTTATCAATAAAA
The DNA here is from genome assembly GCF_001856785.1 of Myzus persicae. Lineage (NCBI taxonomy): Eukaryota > Metazoa > Arthropoda > Insecta > Hemiptera > Aphididae > Myzus > Myzus persicae. The sequence continues at coordinate 49,151 of NW_019103907.1, forward strand.
AGACCCGTTTAGTGCACAACTCTGACATTATTAATACTTTTTAATTCGTAATATTATATTAATATGTATTATTGGAAGATGGCTGTTAATAACGGTATAATTGAGTACAACAGTAAATTGTTGGTGAATATCGATGTAACTGCTGTGCGCCATTTTAGAATAATTTACTATCATTTGGACGGAGCCGAAAAGCGTCGAGTGTGTATTAATATGTTAGTCGATTCAATCGTGTGTATTCAGTGTGAAATATATTTACAAGGTGTGACTAATGTTACACTAAAGTCTATGGAGAGCGGTTCCACAGTTATTTTAATTCACAGTAGGTACCTATTTTTTGGCGAATCCCCCCAAAAAAATCATGAATATTTGTTTTTGTGCTTTTCGTAACTGCAAACCAACTACATGCCTATATTAATATTGTACTATAATATACGAAATCTACGAACCTAACCGATACGTTGTTAGAATATTATATCATACCCATTATTGTGTTGTGTACAGTGATAATGGTTATGGAGTTATAGTATACATTTCATTATTATATAGTAGGTATTTTTCCCTACTACAACGACGCCCACCTCGACGCTTCAATGTTACAACTACTGCAGATCGCAATTCAACTGCATTTACTGTACAACCGGTTACCATACACCAGCGCATGCAAGAGCGCACAGTATCGCTTGTATGGGTAGGTACTATAGACATAAAATGTGTAATAATAATATTATTACTATTAAAGGCAAGGCGTTCTCGAACACTGTGAAGCACATGATGTTTGCGCGTGGTAATATTGCCGTTGTTTGAATTTGTTTCGCGTCGACCGATTTTAATACTGTTATACCTAGGTATATCGGTATACGATATTATAGGTACCAACCAAATGATTTTTTAAAAAAAAAATTATCGCGGTTTATGCATTTACGCACTCGTGTACTGGGTAGGTAATTAAAAAAAAAATGATATTGTGCGCAAGACCGTTTGGCTTCGCAGCTGTTCTATCCGTCGTGTAGTACTTGTCGTGGTCTTTGTCTATAATATGTTTATACGTCAAACTATTATAATATAATTGGTTATAGACATTTCACGTCACGTGTATTGAATAGTAATAATAATATTAACTACCTATCATGAATTATATTTTGAGGTATACGCCGCATGCACCGAACGAGCAACACAGATACTTATTCAGAACTTTAAAACTCCAATGCTCCATTGCTAGTTTTTTTGACACCCCTATATTTATAGGTATTATTTGAGACAGAACAGATTAAGTTACAATAATACATGTTATATAATCAAATAGAAAACAAATCTAACAAAGAAAAATAAACTGTTATAACTTGTAATATGTTATTACATTTACAAGAATTAACCTACCAATACTTAACTTGGAAATTATTTAATACAAATAAGTGCATGGTTCAATTGCTATGTAGTTGAAACTAATTACTTATGTTGATAATGTATAAGATTAGATCATAATAAGGGTTCCGCTTTATGTAGGCACATACTACTTCGGTATTTAAAAAAAAATCATCCGCTTAACAGTATTTAAATGTAAAAAAGAGTTGCTTCTCACTACAATTTTGTATCGATACATAATACTCTTTAGATGGCATAAAAGAGTAGAATAATTTAATACTACATATGCAGTATTAAAAGCCTAACCATGGAGTGTATAGATGGACTGTCGTGAACGAGGGTAACACAGACAACCTGTGTGTATATGACGCTATGCGTTTTCCCGTTACGCATTCATATTATGACTACGTATAATAAATCTCGTTTTCCGCGAAAAAACCGATGAACATTTGAAAGCGGAGGACTTGAGCGGTGACTATAATAATAGTGGAATTTAATCAGACATTGAAACTCGTTGATGAATAAAACAAAATATAACATAATATTTAATTGATTTCCATACTGTGTTTTATTTCATCCTCTATTTGCGGGAGTTGAATCGCGATGTCGGTGTTTGAACGATTGACGTCACTACAACGGTGTATATATTCGGAGAAATGCCAAAAACGTTTTGAACTTATATGTTTGTTTTTACCCGCACCGAGCTCCGTGGTATATACCGTGTGGCGTGTGTCGCCAAAAAAATAGGGCACAATCCAAGATTATTAGTTCATATTTTACACAGTACCGTGTACATATTTTCGCATTCCGTTTGCGGGGAATGAAACTGGACTGTTGGATCATAAATTCCTGTAACTTACGATTTGTTAACACTTGTATTTTGAGCATGAGCAACAACTTAACTTTTTTGTGTACCCTGTTTTCGCGATCATACGGTATATATAGTCCAGCAAAAAATAATATCGCATAACAATATCATTATACCCTACATAGCTCAGCCTATAGAACACTGCAAATGACTTGTTTAGGAACGGACTTCGAGAGTGCAAAATGTTGACCGAGTAAATTATTACGAATTAAAGGACGCATGTCGCAGGTATATATAGGAACCAACTTGGCGCCGGTTCAAATAAGCATGCAAATACCATCGACCTTGTCGCATTCGGCTCGACCACGTTTTTCGCTCTTAAGTCACGGCCTGGACAGCGTAAGTTTTGGGCGATGGATTTCCGCGATCCGTTCGCCAATGTACAATAACATATATAGAGAATAATATTATGTGTAAGTACGACTGTGGTACACGAACACATCATCATCATCATCATCATCATCATAATATTATTATACTGTATGTACCGCGGTGATTGCGCTACCATTTACGGTCCGGCCAATGCCAAGGGTATACATCACGACTGCGGAAAGTCAAGTACACAATAATAAACGCTGTAGTGTATACATATAGCTTGATTATGTATATAATATAAGTGTCGTGGCGATTTTATGCCGCAGCAATGATACTAAATCGTAATTATTCGTTTTCATTTGTTTATTTTCTTCCATTTCGGTCGGTCGCGTGGTCCAAGGCCCCAAGGGTAACGACGACGGCTCGATGACGACTGACATATACGAGGCGATTAATCACGAGTACGGGCGTGAAACGCGTGACGACAATAATATCGTCGCCGCAAAGTTGTTAGTAAATATTTTTAGAATATGTGTTACGTAAAAATGTACCTACCTATACCTAGGTACCTGCGATAGTATAATATAGGATACCATGTATTATAGTGGCCGTACCACGGCGAACACTCACTTTCCGAAACATAGTTTTCTGCAGCCAAAAGAGAATCACCCTGCACCCAGCTATATGACGCATTATACGCATGTGGCATGTCGATTGCCAACGAGGTGTGCAAAAGGCACGCAAGTGGAAATCTTCGGGTCACGTCAAACATCCTATGGTTTATTATTCGTCGAGTTGGTCGCGATTTTCGTGTGTTTTTTTTTCGTTTCCAGACGATCTGAAATCGCCATCATGACTCGACGAGTCGACGCACATGTATAGGCGTAGGTATACTTGTGCTATATACATACATACTACATAATACGGCTGAAACCTATATACGATATATATGATATATATTATATATGGCTCGTATCGGGTGCGCGGACCGGAAACGAATTCGAAAACGCCGACAACCGTAAAAGTATTTCTAATTTTCTTTATTACACGTTTCCTTTTGGCTTTTTTTCAGCAGTCCGAGTGCACTTATATATATATACACGACGTAGTAATTGTCGTTGTTCTATTGGACTTTTAGACATGTGATGGAATGAAGTCGTCCGTAAAACTGTGCATATGCGTGTGTGTGTGTATTATAGTATTATACCCAAACCGTCGAAATTTCCCGTCATTTGTTTCATACATTGGTAGGTAGCTGGTAATAAGTACGTGTATTATGTACAGGGGTTTTTTTTGAAGATTTTTGATGACTGCACAAACGATAATATATGGTGCTCTTCATTCTCTTTGCATAGAGGATTATGGAGAGTTAAAGGATCACAGCTCTTCAAATAAATGTTCGAACATTAATATTATTATTATGCATACTACGATAAATAATTCAATGAGTAATATTATTAGGCTACTTGTGTGGGACGAGGCGAGGACGAAGAATAATATCAACTTTCATAAAACAAATTTTAATTTTTTTTATAATTACTATTTATTACTACTACTTACTATTTTTTAGTTATCCTTGAAGACAAAAACGATTCAACATTTTTTTTTGTTGTATCAACTTAAATTTAAAATGTCGATTTGCATTCAAATTTTAAAAACCAATATCATCATTTATGAATATTATTCACTATTAATATAATACTATATCAAGTGAAATTCCATTTATATTAATGAACACAATTAAACGACAAATCAAGTGTGCTACACAACGAAACCTACAAAACTACTTTCCACACATGGCATATTATCATGTATTATCCTACTGCAAGCTATACAACCTATATATGTACAGTGAGTAATAAACAGACGTGTGAACATCGTAATATTGTTATAGGTGTTAAAATAAAAAAATACACGCACAAATGGACTAACGTTGACAAACAATCAAACGCCAACATATACCTACGTCGATTAAAATACGTAGGTACCAATTGGTAAATTATTTTAATCCACTATATCAATAATTACAAAATAAAACCACTATATATAGTAGAAATTATAACACGTTTGCGTGATATTGCATTTACATATATTTCTTCGTCGTAATGGTATAATAATGTTGGTAAAGCTAACGTTGGTTTTTCATTCAAACGTGTACCCATACTAGAAATGTACAAATTAAACAAATTAATGCGCCCGATTAGGTGAAAGAAAACATAAGTTGAAAAATAAATGTCTACGAAATCCGTTCAGATAAAGTAAGTTTAAAATCGATATTTGTATCATAATAATTCATTGTTGTAATTAAATAACTAATCTACCAGATTTACTGAACACGGATTAATAACTAATAACGTTTAACGTCTGTCAAGCTGTTCGTATTAATTATAATGATTGGATTGAAACAGGAGTCAGTAGGATAAGGCACGCGAGTACTCAAAACACGAAAGTATTTATACCGATACCTAGTATAATACTATGGTGTGCGTGATAATAGTGTCATGTCTAAAAAAAAGTGAAAATAAAAACAATAAGCTGCTGTGACCAACCACGTATAATTGCTAACGAAAACTGGTCGGTGCATAGGTCCGGTTCTTTGTTGAACTATAATAATTTTATGTAGATTGGAGTTACTGTATATTATTATGTCTAATGTCTATAAATGTATAAGATAAAAGACTTAAAGATCATGGTAAAAACGTATTCTCAAAAAACAATTGAAAATATTTCTTAAAATGGTTTTAGAGTTAAACGCCTACTAGCAAATTGATATATAGAGCCATAGAGGACTAGTATTTTTTGGCGTAAGCCACATGGATGGTATGTAAAATACATTAATTACAAAATAGTGTTTTTGAATCATATGATATCTTAATAGCATTGTTTTCGTTTAAATTTTAATACGGCCATCTTCTCAAAAGAGGTCGCAACAGAAATTCATTTGTCCTAAACGACCTAAACATATAGTAATTAGTAGGTACACAATTGTGAAAACCACTCAGTCCAGTCTGTATATTTCGAGCGATTATGTGATCGTTGATCAAATATTTGAAATCAAAGTTAATTTGTACCTACGAGTAGGTCCTTTTTTTAACATATATACTAGTGATTTTATATGAACATTTGATTATACCTATAATATATTATTATTTCAAACATTTGACATTTTTAAACCAATAATGATATCACACTGACGCTCTGGACCTATAATATAGTCACAATATCGTTGCCAATGCGAAAAAGATGTACAATTTTTTTTATTGCACGTACAATGTGGTTTAGGACATTTTTTTTTCACCCGACAATAATTAGGGTCCATGATGCAAATGCAACGTCGAGAGCACCACAATAGACGGCCAATTAATGGCACATCCTGCGCACAAGCCTTTCCGCATTACCCGCGGAGAATATTATATTATTAAATCCGAAAACGTATTTGCTCTCATACAATCTTCATTACACTTGTATTATATTATTATCATTATTTTTATTGTTCACGGGGACCCCCATTGTACTGTTAATCAATTTTTTCTTTCTTTCCGGGCGTCCATTACACGATTGCTCACACAATAATAATACACAATGTACCTTTAGGAACCAGCCAACTATAATATTATATAAGTATATACCAATACGAGCAACTACATATTTAAAAATAAAGTTGTCTTCGGTGGCCTGCATAACGAGTAAACACCTGCACACGCGTAGTAGCAGGTACACCACCGAGATACGGTTTATATTTATTTGGGTAATTTTTTTTTTACGCCCAGAGTGATAAATCGTGTTGGTATTATAATATTTATATTATAATCGTCGTCGAGAGTGAAGGGAATGGTGACGACGTTATATTCAGCCATATTATATTATGTATATGTACACATACGTATGTATATATATACATATATATGATATACAAGGTACGTATTATATTATTATATTATACGGTTTGTTGAGTTTCGATTTACATTCAAATTAATTAATATTGCTAATAATCGCGGAATAAAACTATAAAAGTAATATCCATGATGACTCGTTCAAACAGAAAATGATTAATATGATTCAAACATCATCATAATATTACGCAATTCAAATTATTGTGTATTATTATACTATGTATAGATGCATAAAATGTATGATATACCTATCCATGTAATGGTGAATAAATTACACTCACCTCGAACAATTTTTATATTATCTAAAAAAAAAAACAGTTGCAGTCGATCAGGGTCGACCGAAACGATGGTCCCACCTATATACATGCATATTATTTTACAATGTCGGCCGTAACGGTATAGTTATATAGTTGTTTGATGTTTATTAAGCCTTACAAAATATTTAACCTACACATCTTACTTTAATGATTAATCCAAATTAATGTCACCCGAATGGTCCACCACGAATGTGCATACAATTCTTTTTGGTGTGTGAGCGACTAAACCCCCAAAACCGAACCCCTCAGACGTCCGACTATGCTTCTATGGTATTATACAGTATTTAGTCTTACATAAATTTAGTCTTGGTACTTGAGATAGTCCCGAATCGCACATAACTTTTAATCAAATGTAATATCATAATAATGCGTACCGCTACTCACCGGAATGGGTGAGCTTATGACGACGATTTTCGAGTAGAATGGATAACGTCACAAACGTGAAGTGTTTAAATAAGTCACAATTTTAGGTTCTAAACGATACAACAAGTATACCGTATTACGCATGTATTATACTATAGCTATATTGAAATTATTGTAAGGACCAGATAATCAAATATTTGGGACGTTAGTACCTACATTATATAGGTTGTCTTTAGTTTCAACATTTTCCACGCTAGTCGTCGAACCACTCGCTTTTAAGTAAGATCTATAGGTATCAGGAAGTATACCTACCAAAAATCAATGATTATAAACAGAATACATCAGTGATATTCAAATAGAAGATTATTATTACTCATTAGTTATTTTACTATTATATGTACTTGTGTTTATATACATATTACATTTATAAGTCCTGCTATAAACACATTTATTATATGTGTGTGTGTATATTTGAGTATACATTTCTAAAAACTTTCATGCAATTATATTCATATTAAAATTGTCAGTATTTATCCCTCTACAGCTCTACCGCTCTACATGTGGTACGTACGTACCTATATGGCTATATATGATATATAGTTTAATGTATTAGTATAACCGACTGGAATCTGTAACAACAGTTCATATTATTTAAACAGGTTTCGAAATTTAATATGCATAAATTCACAAGGAATGATGAATGAATACGAATGTTGCGCAGCTTGTTGGAGGAGTTGAAGATCAAAATGAAAAAAAAAATTGACACGCTTGACGCGTATTAAAATATTTATACGATCACTTTAAAGACAAGCTTTACATAAGTAATAGTGTAAAACAATTATTATAAACAGTTATTTTTTAAACTAGATAAATAGTTGTTGGAATTTGGAACAGTATTTTTGATCGTAATTTATAGACAAAGGCGAGTGTGCGTGCGTGTGCATGTGTGTATTCACCATGACACGTGTAAATAGGTATACCTATTACCTAGTTAAAGGTACCTATTGTTGAAAACGGGTCCAGTAAAAAAAAATGTAAAATACGTAGGTATACCTATACAAAGTAGTTATATTAGTGTAATTATCATTTTCGATGGTGGGTTTGCATTGTTTATCGATCGATTATTTTTATTGATGGTGTGCGTGCATTTTTAACCAACGAATACGAAAGTTGTGGTCTCGCGTGCGATCAGGAAAAATAATAATAATAATATTATCATTATGTAGCTTTCTGTCGTCCCAACAGCAGCAACACAATGCGTTTAATATAATTGCTGTATTTTTCCGCGCAATAATAACATCACGTTGCGTAGCAGTCGTTTGCACGCGTTATTAACCCGAAGTCGTCGCAGTCGTATAATATCGATATTATAATATAATATTGTGGCGGTCTTAAAAACTGGTCGTCGCCGACTTTCACGAGCGTCCGAATAATAATGATAATGGTAATAATAATAATAATAATAATAATAATAATATAATAAAATGTATAAAAAATAAATAAATATCGGCTGACGTTTCAGACGAGCAGAAAATAATAATAAAATAAACAAAACCCAGATAATATATTTATACTATGTGTAAATATATACGCATATAATAATAACGCAAATACCGTGCGATGCGTGCGCGTTTACCAGCTATACCTACAAAAAAAAAAAAAAAACGTACATTATTGTGTGTATAGGTAGTATATAATATATATTATAGGTACACGACTTTCTCTGGCGCGAGACTTAAAGGTCATCTCCTCGCATTTTCTTCGTCTTCTTCTTTATATCACTTAGGTATTATCATAATGTATACCCATAGTAATATTTATTTTTGTACACGACAGTGCGACGCCAAAATTCGCTTTCGTTTACAGTTACCTGCGTAAGATACGGATATAATTTAATATGACGCGATTGCTGTAACAATCCACGGAACTTATGGTTTTTTTTTCATATGCGCGGAACCACGAAGCGAATTATAAAAGTCGAAGGTATACACACAGTAGGTACCTAATAATAGTGGCATTGTGCAACGATAACAAATTAAAAATTGCGGTGCACATTTATAAAATATTATACAGATATCTTACAGTTACCGTACAGTGTACACGATATTATGCACCAAAGTACTTACACATTTAATGTAATAGTATTATGCGATGCGCACTCGTTCGCGACTTACATAAATTAAGACGGGCCGTAATGAGTGATTACAATATACGCGTATTGTACAAATGTTATATATTTTAATCCTTAACGGATCACGTCAATTAAGAAGCTCTCACGACTTAGCCGAGGAAACAGTCGTAGTCATTTGCGTGTATGGTTGTTATGTGAATTTGGTATTTATGGTCTATGCAATCCAATTATATTATAATATCGTTAATATCATAATATTATAAACCCATAAGTAGTACACGTGGGAGGAGATGTGCGTCTAGTGCAGCATATATAATATATATATATATATAGGGTAAACGGGCATTTCACCGAGCATGCTTACCGCATTTTTATCTTTTAAAAATTAGTTTATTTTAATTCCGATTATTGTAATTAGTGTATATCTACTTAAGGACTTAATTTTCACTTAATTATGTTACAAATAGACCATTTGGTATTAAAAAATAATTAATCTTAGTACTTATAGACCAATAATTTAGGATCAAGTCGTTAAAATTTTGATTTAAATTTATCAAAATTCCCAAAAAAGTATAATCTGAATATCTGATTATCATTGTAAGGAAGAAAAAATAAATGTAAATATAGTATTTGAAAATATTATTCCTGTGTTTTTAAAAATTGTTAGACTCAAAATTTGAGAAATTACATACCTAATTCAAAGATAAACAGGGTGAGCGAGCACGATTAGTGATAAACACTCTGTATAATATGTTATAAAGGTAAGCGGAACACAACCTAACCGGGTGCGTTATTGTATTGGCATGTTTAGCATGAGTGTTCCCTGTGTAATTCATTCGTGGTTTTTTATGTTTTTATTAATTATTTTCTATGCGAGTTTTCGTAGAGAGCTGTTTTATAAAATAAAAATCAATAACGATAACGAGGACGCTTTAATTAAAAAACAAAAAAAAACCATTTATTCCGAGGTATCGCGAAGCTGTAAGTACATACTATAACAATTGAAATACTCGCATTACACATAGGTATATACCTATTTATTGTGTATGAAGTATTTGACAATCGAATGCTTTATGCGCCGGCGCGTCACTGTAAGCTCCAATTATATTAATTACAATTATTGTTACAGTCGTGTGGAAAATCGGGTTTTCCGTTTTCCGTAGTATACTATACAGTGTACGCCGTAGATTGTTATTACTGTCATAGAGGGAAAACGGTAAAGAAAATGACACACAAATTGGGCCATTCGCGGGAATAAAGTAAAAAAACAACATTACAAATTATTTTGTCACTCGGATCACGCCCGCCACGTCCTGCAGCTACTGAGCAACACAACGATGTAATATTAATAATAATGTATTGTAATATAACTATCCGAGGACGATTATTTTGTGAAATCGTGGAGGATTGTCCACCGTCGACTGACAAAAGAATTGTATCCGACCGAAACGTTTTCCAATAAAGTGTGGGTCCGCATGTGAGGCACATATATATACTGTCTCGCAGAAAAGTTTTGTAGTAAAATAATATTATTATTATTATTATTATTGTTAATGTCTGTGCGTGGTTTATGGAAAAATGTGACAGAAACGTGTTATATTGCATATATATATTATATACATTATACATTGTTCTGGTCGTTTGCATTCGTGACGGGTGTAGGACGAGGAGAAGATTTCCCCGTCCACCAGTCGCCGCCGATCACAAGGATCTGATACTTTCTATTTTTTGTTTTCAAATCTGAAAATAAATGCATTGACGAAAATCGGAAAACTATCAAGTCCCTACTCCCTACTCTTGTAATATTCGTGTACTAACTTCAAAGAATAGTGGAAACAACCTAATCGAAATACGAAGTCACAACAGGTCAACATAAAGTGATACGGCGATATCATAAATAATGTTTATTATTTTTAACGAATTCGACACAAACAATGTTATTTATTAAACGCGGACACAGCCGTACAGAGTGTACAAGACGACTGACAATACCTTAAAAGTTATACATATGTCTAGATACTATACAAATAGTGTCAGCTCACTGCCTACACATTGTACAACAAGCGTCGATTTCGAGGATTAAATGGAAATATTATTTATATAATAATTAACACTAACACTACCTATTATAATGTGTACGCTGAACGATGGAATTTTATGCGGCGACCATACGACGTTAATATTTTAGCGGAAAAAGGGGAAAATTTAAATCGAACCGGAGGAAGACGTCTAAAAGAGTTCCAAAAACCAAGGAATCCACGGGATGGACGTTTTGAAACAAATTGCCAATAGAAAAACGTGCGCGTGGCGTACGCATAAACGCATATCATAACATATACGATACAATAATCACCCTATAAGTATGTATACGTGTACAATAATTATTTGCGAAAGTACGACTGTACAAATACACATTAAAACACTGGTCGTGCTACTTAACCGTTTTGCTGGCTTACGCCGGGTCTCACAGCTGTGTTGTCGGAGACACGGCCCAACGTATATTTTTATGCCGCAGTATAATAATAATAATAATAATAATAATAATAATAATAATAATAATAATAATAATAATAATAATAATAATAATAGTAGTAATAGTAATAAAATAACGTCGATTGTCCCGCGGGCGCAAAAGCTTTCTCAATCACGACGCACTGCCGCAGCAGTCGTCAGTTATTATTCTAATTAAATTCCGACATTGAAATGGATTGATCGATCAGACCACGCGTATTATTTTAGAATGCATGACCGCCCGAGCGCAGCGAAATATCAATAAATCAGACGATCGATGATACCCCGTCGGAATATCGGACGAGTTACAACACGAATGTTGATCTAATTAGAAAAGCAAATAATGACAATGCCTAATAAAAGAAAAGCCAAATAATTTAAAATCATTTTACTGCTGACACCTATATATTACAGTGATATTGTACTACACTATTACTATCCTTGGGACAGACCCACGTGCAGATAAACTCGATAATTTTATATATTTGATTTTATGCAATATTTACAACCATGACAAAAATTCTGTAATTCATCACAACAACCATATCGTTGATATAATCTTGAGGTTCGTATACAGAAGGTTAGGCCTATAATATGGCGAAAACCATCACGTCCTATAATATACCTCTACTTCGAAAAAACGATATCTGACGGACATAATTTATCAGCTTGAATTCTTATCGGACAGTTCGGAAATTCGCTTGAAATTAAAAAAAAAAAAAAAAAATGATATTTTATCATACACTCACATATTATATAATAATGGTAATAATAATAATATCAAAGTCCTAACAAACGCGCGGGATCTTCTGCAGTCGACTCAGACGAGAATAATATTACGATATGTACGTACCCGTGTCATGTATACATATATATATCTTTTATATTATTATTGTTTGAGTATTTGAGACGTTCGTTTCCATATTATAATGCACATAACACACACACACACAGCTTGCACATATGCCGGTATATACATTATTACGGCGACGGCGGTCGACCAACGCAAGTACGATCCCCGTTCGATGTCATCCATCAACGGACTTATATAATATAATCCGTCCGCAGGCGTGGGCCTCGCTTTTGTGCGCGCGCAGTGTAAACCTTCGTTATTAACTCATATTTTGTGTGTGCATACATTTATGCATATTTATTATATTATTTTACATTGCTCAGTGCTTGCGGTGTACCTTACAATATGTGTGTAAACACACGCACAGCACACACGTACCTTATGACTTACAATAATATAATATATTATTATACAAATACGGACCGAGTATTATAATATTACATAGGTACTGTACCGCTGCTGGTTGGGTTATGGGCTTCGGGTTAAGTACTGTGTGCAGCGGGCAGCAGTGCGTATAATCGATTTATTATCGCGTTTTAATATTACTATTACATTTTTTGGCGTTTTCTTTTTCTTATTATTATTATTATTATTATTATTATTATTATTATTATTCGAGAAGTATAGTCCTTACTTCTCGGGGAAAAGATATTTATTTTTATTTTCAACAGGTATGTTCTACAACTAATATTATAATCCCTCCAAGTGCAGATGCATTTCGATGTAAGAACTTTATTCTTTATACGAATCTTTATCTACAATTATAAAGAGACTTTCGAAATAAAAATTAATTATAATAAAACTTACAATATAATATTTTCAAGGAATATATTTTAACACGTGATAACTTAAATTACTCTGCGGGCGTAGGTTTTATATGGAACGGACGGCATAACATCGAATACGCTCGCGCACGTATATTATTTAAAGCCCCTCAAAGCTATAATTTCGACAAAACTTGTAAAATGTTTGTGGACGCGGTAATCGTAATATAATACAATTTATATTAAAATATCGAGTATATTATTGCGTATAATAAACATATATCCGAGCATTATATATTTATACATATATATGTATGTAATTTAATGTGTTTTTACGGCCTTCTATATCCTATTTGACGACTACGCTTTTAAACAACTTTCGGTTTGGATTTTTATTCCCCAGTGGAAGAAAACGTACCTATTTTTGGAGAAAACCGATACGAAACGGACGTCGGGTTATCAACCCAATTTCAAAACTGACTAAAAATATATATAGGCGTATCGCTTTTAAATATTTCAACAACGTTTCAGCCGATCCGAACCAGAACCATAATAATATGTTAAATACGGTTCAATTAGAAACTAATAGCTATACCGATTCGGTCAGAGCCCAATATATTATATTTTACTGCCTTCATTTGGATTAGACGTTGCCACTGGCCAAACAAATTTTTTATGTTTATTTTTTTATATAATTTGTATATAATATATCATTGTCTTTATAATATTTGTTTAACGATCGACGTTCACGACAAGCCATATTCATATACATATAAATACATCATTATAATAGGTTAATCAGACAACGGGCGTAGATCAGTCCATTCCAAAATGGATTGTGCGGGTTTTACACCGACCGGAGTAGAGAAGTCTTTAAACACAATAATATTGCAGCTGCTCATTAGCAATAATAGCTGACTACGCATAATATAATATGTTTATTACTTATATTACGCACTCAACAGTTTCGATTAAAATATATTGTAGGTATATCGGTAGGTATACACGATGTTATCGTCAGTCGAATAGTCAGATGTCTCATCAACAATTCATAATTATTCAAATTATACATAAATTGACTCAATCGCTTGCCGTGGCTTTAATAGGCTTTTGACGTCGATATGACACGACGTTTCTTACACACATGTTGTACAAGTCTGTGATCGTTACACGCCGTTAATCGGCGTCTTGAAATCATTGCAAGCTCTACGTATGAATAAATAAGTTATCGAACTGTTTTTTGTTTTATTTTTATTATATCTATCTGTGTTCAATGCATAATTGTACAGAGTGTAGCAGAAAGACCTGAAAAAAAAAATACAACATACTAGTTGAACTTATGACTCAGGCATTTCGTTTCGGCTCACGAAAATGTAATGTATTTAATATGTTTTGTTTGTCTACGGCGTTGCCATAGAACGCCGTCTGTGTGTCAGTAGCTTTAAGACTCGAAAAAGACTAGACGGATTTTGAAGGAGAATTTCAGAAATTGTTCTTAGAGACATCGGAAAAGTTTAGACAGTTGTAAGTTTGAATCACGTTACAAAATATAACCACGTGCTCTATCCAATCCAACACAGACGGATCTCGGTCGAGTTTGTTCACAAAGCGAGGCAAACCGACTCCGATTCGCCAGTGCGAGGTGCATGTACACCAATATCGCCGTAGGGTACCTATTTTGCATTTGTTCATTTATTCAAGGGCGAAGTTAGGTTACGCAGCTAGTACTGTGTATAAATAATAATTATTATGTACACTGTGCAAGTTCCTAAACTACACTACACGACGATTTCGGTTGGATTCAATGTTTAAAAAGCTTTGTTTATTTTTTTTATCGCGAAATTATACGATTTTGAGTTAATGGACAAATGAAAAATAAAATCTATGACTTTGTATTATAAAACAAAAATACACAAATAACTTTTACGGAAGTGTATGATTTTAACATTTTATAACTAAATAAATAACGTGTAAAATCTTATAGTTTTCGAGGATAGTACCAAATTTTATCTTGATAAAAATGACATTCATTCCCACGAGTATGAATACAAGTTTTGATATTCAGCCAACGAATAGATAATATTATAATAATGGCACATGCAATCAATTAATGCTATAAAAAAATTCACCGGTGGGTATATTATAAACTTTATTAGTTTTATATTATTGTTTTAAAATGCGTATTGTACATATTGTATTCTACTGTATTCTTAATTTAATAAAACGAAGAAATCTAAATTAGCCAAGGTGAAAAATTTATAAAATAATAACCTTATAAAGTCTATTGCAGTTTGAAATGAAATGAAGTAATTTAATCAGTTATTTACATATTTTAATCTAATTGCATTATCTAGGGATACTTAAGATATTAGACTTAAGGTATAAGATTTTAGGTTAAATTATGTTCCATATTGAAATAAATTGCACGTGGCTTGTAAACATAAGCTTTACGTGTATACTATGCATGGTATAATATGAAAACTTATTGACATAAAGTGAAATGCTCACAATTCTAGATACGAGACACAACTACACAAGTAGAACATTTATTTTACAGATTAAGGTAAATATTGCTTTGTTCAGTAACATCATTAAGTATCCTCAACTCTCACAATACTGTTTTATATAGTAACATTATTATTTCTTTATCATCCTTCTTATTATTTTTATTTTTTAATTCATTGTTTATTTAAACGCGCGCCTAACAAGTCATAATTTTTCAATGATTTGCGCAAACAATTCAATTTAAAATGTAAATGTTCCTGCTATACAAATTATTGATACGATTTCTATTGGTACGATAAAAAAATATAATTTATTAATTTTTGAAAATGTCTCGTTTGTTGGTTTGTAAATTGATTACCTCATTTGCATTTGTTTTTTTGTATTTCTTAACTAGGTCATTTTTTTATTTTGAACAAATGTAAACCGAGATAATTATTAAATTAGATTTTCTGTTGTTTTTCTCGTGGAATGTTTACAGTCATTATTTATACATTAAATTTACTAAAAAAAATAATTAAAAAATACGAACGTCGCATAACCGTAACGTCATTGTTCGATTAAAAAATTCCACCGTGGCAGCTGAGGTACACGTACACAGCAGGACCTGATTTAAAGATTTTTGGCCCAATGGACGATTTAAATTGGAGACTTTATCTTTAATACCTGTACGTGCTAAGATACCTAGACGCTTGTAGAAAGAAAATCGTGTTATTTATAAACCACTAAAAACAACTGTTTACATTTTGGCATGTTGCTTTAAACCCAATGTTAAGAGTGTGTGTTTTTTAAATCTTACAATGAATGACGATGATACTTGATGATAGTTACAATACTTGACTCAATTGGCATTTATTCTTCTTGGTTTGCCTCATAATAGGTATCATTATTATTATTATTTAAAATAACCTTCGGCAGTATAGGTATAGCAGTCATTAGTAGAGATTTACATAATATAATATTTATTCATTTAAATATGGATTCCACACAAATTATGGATACACAGATGATATCATCATTACAGATCCAGTTTGCCTTATTTTTCGCTTAAACATGGGATGGGACCTCGCTCAAATTAAGCCCTTTAGAGTTTAGAATTTAGAGTATATATTACTATCTTTATACTACACTGACTAGCTGCCAGAAATGGTCGCAGAGTCATAATATCAATAATAACATAACAATATTATAATATAATATCGCGTGGCTATAATGTATATAGCTGTTATAAAGGCAACTAGAAAAGGGAATATATTTTTTTATTGTGTTTTGCGGAGTTCTAATGGGAAAAACGTTATAACAATCGCCATCATATATAATACACTACATTATACTATATCTGCCGTAGAGTAAAAAATATAGAATTTAATATTATATATAGTGCGTTGACCTGTGCCTGACACGGTAGTCGAATCGAATCGTCAACGCAACCGCACAGCGAGCCGAGGAGGTTTCCGGCCGCCCAAAAACTCCATTGTGTTAGCCGTTTATGAACAATAACATGATGTAGGTAAGTAGTATGTAGGTACATACACCATACTAATATGGTATTATTATTATTATTATTATTATTATAATTATTATTGTTATTATTGTCAAAGAGTGCGGTACTCGGTCAAAACGAGAAGTGGCTTTTATTTATTTTTCGTAATTCGACGAATATATACATGACTGACGACCGCGCAGACCGTTGTTATTGTGCGTCGTACACTTATAATATTATGTAGGTATATTATGTCAACTCCGCTACGAGCACAAAGTCGTAAAAATAAATTGACATTTTGATTGAAAAAATAACAATTAAGCTATAATAATATTATATACGACCGGTATAAAAGCGCATAAGAAACGCTTTGGAAAAGAGGAGGGGTGGAAAAAATATGCGACCTTCGACCGTTGGAGAGTGCTAGACCGATGGACTTTACGGAGGCGATTATTATTTTGGACATTTTATAGAGAAGTCGTTAAAAATAAAGTATATATAAAACGCAAAACGACCGATTACGCCCGCGGAACGTGCGTTTAGCGTGGAACCGAATTAGAGTTTTTGGACATTTGGTTTTTTGTCATATATATATATTATTATTTATACCTAATATAATATTGAGCAGTGTCGTCCACGTAGGTTGAAATTTGAAATTATATTGTTAATAACTTTGCATGAAATGGGGACATAAACGTCGTAAGGCTAATCGTAAGGAATCGAATAACTATTGACCGGACTATAATAATATGTGCACGAGAGCCTAACTTGGTACCTATTATATTATTATTGTTTCCGTGCTGATGTGCTGCAGCGTGTCCGTCTAAACGTAACTTATTTTTTGAAAATGCACTATGGTATATAATAGCGAAATGTCGAAAATAATATCAAATAAATCGCACCAAGTTTTGCTGTCTGACATGTCTAGCTATTTGTTGTCTCTGTATTTTGACGTAAAATCCATTCTACGTCTCGAGCGGTGTCCTTTAATCCCATTAACAAATTGAATATAACTACATGACAAAAACTCTATGTGTAATAATTGACAAGTGTGTTTTGCAATAACACGTTTCACCGGAGAGGAAAAAAAGTAGCACCTATATACTGTATGTCTGCAGTTTTTGAATGCGTTTAAATTATTAGCGTACTATATGTTTTATTAAGGTTGATCGAAACGAATTTGACATGTATATAGTAACACACTATACATAGTATACCAACTATATATTATAAAACGTGTCCTGCAAAGGAACTACTACATTTTACGAGTCTGCGAACAACAATGCAATACTTAATAATAAAATAATATAACATGTTTTAATTTTAAAACGGAAAAAAAGACGCTCTACGACTGTAAATTGATATAATTAAGATAATATTCTGTTGTTACAAGTTTATTTAATTCCGTTTGCGAAAGACTTTGTGTGTACGCTAAATGCTAATGTATAATATTTATTTCGAAATGAAAAACGTGCGGCGTCATATTATGATAGCGTTCAGGGGCGTTACTGCTGCGGCTGCAGGTGATAATATTATAGAATATTTCGTTCTCGTAGGTATATTGCCCGCTCGTTCTTCTACGAAGAATTGACAACATTATATTAATATTATTTTGTTTGTACACGATCATGGGGGATTTTTTTTTATGTCGGACCATATCATTATTATGTTATTATATTTTAATTACACCATCGAAGCACGGTTTAATATTAAACACTGTGGGCGGGGACATCGCGTGGATTTTCTATTTACTTCGACTACTGTGCAGCGCGTGATCGGGATGCTACTGGACCTCGGGACAAGGTGTGAATCAAATCCGAGTAAACAGTATATTATATACCTCGGCGTTTAGTATATACATCCAATTACATAGAAAACGACACGAATAATGAAATCCGTACTGACTGTGCAGTGCGTGACACGTATACGCGTGAGGAGATTTGATATTATAATATCACAATAAATTAGTCGTCCTCGTGCGGTGGCAGCGGTTCGAATAAAAACCACCCGTGGCTTTTTTTTTTTTTAATAATTATAAATCATATACAAACTGCACACATAACGATTATATTATTCAAATAGTTTCCTAGTGACGCGCGTATAGAAAGAGAGAGAGGGAGAGAGAGAAGAGTGTGTGTTGAGAGTTATACGATCCATCAAAGTGGTGGCGATCAACGGTGCAGCACAGATGATAACTCTCCAAGGATTACTTTGACATAATATTTCATATTCTTTCATACCCGCCCAGCTACCACCATTCCAAAAATGCAAGTTACGTACGTAATCTAATTTCCGTAATTTTTAAAATTACAAGTGATAGGTACCTAAGCGTTGCTAAAATTAATTGACTTTTTGTTTCGAGGTTATTATTTCTCTACACATTATTGATATTTGAATAGACTTTTGACTACCTACGTGTCCGTGAAACTTTTCGATGCTCTGGCAATTTAATATCAATCTATCCGTCTCACTATCGCACCCCACTCGTGTTATCCACTTCAAACTTTTGTAGCACTATATGAACCCCACAGAGAACCGGGAAAATGCAAAACTTTTTTATTATTAATGGGTATATTTATAATTTAATAATAACTCTAATGTACTTAATATAATCATATCAAAATAGAGGCTTCGCTAATATAAATATTTCACTTGGGTAGGTAATAGGTATAATATGCTTTATAATATATTATATTATTAAGTATAAATGTTCTGCTTGTAAATCATATCATATAATTGTTATTGTTTAACAAAGTTCAAAAGTTTAATAGCTGAAATTCAGTAATTCATCGTTTAAATAGCTTTCGGTGATAAAATCAGTTTGAAAAACCACACGGAGCTCCTCACACACACGAGAAAATGCGATACGATTAGATAATATACTCTGAAGTCAACTTCGTGCCGCAGATAGATCTTGACATCTATTGTGAGTTCAAAATAAAAATTAAAAATGTCCTTTCACATTGGAACTTTTTATTTATATTATATATATTTTTATATTATAAATTAAACTAGGCATGTGGTTGGGAAACTGAATGAAACTCGTGATGCATCTAGAAACGTCTGATGGTGAGATTTAAGTCCAATAACGTTTCCATTGCTCCCACAAATTATTTTTTTTAATCACTTTACATTGGTCATTATTAATTAGTAGCTCAATTAATATACAGCTTAATAAACATGGTAAGCAACAAATTAATCGTCGTAACTTATAATTATATGTGTACATAATATATAGATACACTCAACATTACGACGATGTGGTTACTTTAACACAAATCACAGATGAAAGAATTTAGTAAAGAACTATGTATAGGATATACGTAAAATGTAAATGTTAAAATAAGAGAAGTCGGAGTAACAGGGTTTACAGTCAACCCACAACCAATATAATATGATTGTATAGGATCTTTCTTCCCCCTCCGTTCTAATCGAGCTAAGAAACTGCCACTGCACGCAGCAGTATAGACCACAACAATTATAATAATTAATATGATACTTGATATTACGAAAAACAATTTCGTGAGTTGTCCCTCAGATTATGAACTGATTAAATTAAGTAAGTATTAATAAGTACAATGAGTAGGTACTCATTTTGCGATTGTAATCACTTTAAGAGTATAATACTAGAAACTAGTTACACTTTTTTCACCATCCCGGACGTGTGTGTTCCCGGAATCTGTGCCAATATTTCCTTATGTTGACGTGTTGGTATATAATATTATTATTATCGTTTACATATACAATATGAATAAGTAGTCATATAAAGTCCGTTGCAGTGGTCGAGTGAAACTTTTAAGCAGGACGTATTATCCTATATAGTTGAAAGCGAATTTGCGCATCAACGTTTTTCACAATCTTGATCAAAAAAATTTCATGCGATAAAACTAGGTATAGATGAAATTCCAGGTGTTGTTATATGAGCATTAAATCAATAAACCCGTTTTTGTAAATTAAAATATTATTAATAGAGACAAGTTAAAAAAAAAAAAACTATTACTATTTTAAAGCGAAGTCTAACATATTGTACGATCGAACTGATAATAAACAAAATGATAAACACCATTAATGCATTAACCATTCTGTCTATTGACATTAAACTATTAACAGCGTTCATTTACGGAATACCTTGATGATGATAATATTATATTAGAGGATTTACTGCAGCAAGTATCATTAAAATGAGTATTTGAATACGATTTCGAAATAAAAACTTATTACACATAAATAAAACGTAGGTACGTCATGTTCGATTTTAAGTAACTATATAAAATTACGAAATAAATATCGTTTTGTATATTAAATAAACGCATTTGAGGTATTTTTCGAACAATAATTTATTATTTCGCAGTTATTTCGTAATCATCGTTTAGAATACATCGATAGCAAAACACTAAGTATTTTTTTTTTGTTAGAAGTTATTATTGTTATGGCTTATATAAATATAGTTATTATTTTTTTCTTCTAATTATTGGATCATTGTTCATTTGAATCTTGCTATATGAGTAAAATTAATTATAAATGTAATTTGTTGTGACTAGGTTTGGTAATATAGATATATTGTAATAACACACAAAACCTGTACGTATAATATGAATTTAGGCTATAGCCACATCGGTAACCTCGATATCAATTATTAATTACTGTATGTTCATACCACGTACATATCACATGCTGCAATTCACTATGTACATCAAGTGAATATAATTAATGTTGTCTATAGGTAGTTAATGGGGTTAAAATACGACGAATTAAATGTACTATTACATTTAACCCGATATTTCAATTCAAATAATGTAATTAATAATTATAATAACACCATAATCATATAAAGCAACACGGAAATATTTGAACGCGTAATAATAATATGAATACACCTCTAAGTTTATAATACAAATGTAAAACAAAATTAAAACAATAATAATAATGGTGATGGTGATAATATTATTGTTGTTGACCATCATTTCCAGGTACCATATAAATTATAATATAACTATATTATGTACCTATGCAAATTTGGCACATGAGTACGCCTACGAGTAGTTGAATTTTATCAAGCTTACTAATAGAAAAATTACAGGTTAAACGGTTTATAATATAAAAAATTCGTGATAATTATTCGTTCGCCCATTTCCGAAAAATCGCCCGAATAATGTTATTGACGATAATTGTAAACTTCAATAACAATAATATTATTAATAAATGCGGTGCATAATGTATCAAATCGACAAGTGCGCCTACCCATACAATCATATTGCTACAGTGTCTTCGCGACAATGATGTAACGCGCTCGGCCATTAAAACACATTTTTAAATAGGTACCATATTAATATATTATACGCATATTCACATATGTATATATATATAATATTATATATAGTATAGGTAGGTTGTACCTACGTATTTTAATAACCTCGATTTCGTTCATGACCGCGTATATTTTATTGTGTTAATACGCCGAACGTGACTCAAAAATATTAACGATATTACGATGCTAAGTCGATTTTTTTTTCGTAGGTACGTATAATATCATTATCATATTTTGCGTGTCGCCGCCGTGACGAATGTAAATAGGTACGGCTAGTGTATAATATTAAAGGGTCTGGAGATTTGTCGAATACGCAATTGCATAATATATAGCTAATGGACTCATTCCCGTTCGCACAGTCAAATGGACTTTTGTCAACAATCTTAACGAACCACATTATGATACACAGTTTAGAATCCATTAAGAACACTTAACACTTTTCACGTGTTTGACAGCGATCGTGTATCTACTAGTAAACAAATTAGTATAAAATAGCATCAACTACCTATTGAAAATTAGAAAATAATATCACTTTTTGAAATCGAAATTGAAATTGAGATTATATTTTATGTTTATGTGTTGTAAATGTTAAATGGTAATGCAACATTTGACTGTTATCGGTCACATGCCATCGTGGTAATAACATTGGTTTTAACATACCTACATGTATGGCCTAGCTGGTAAGGTAAAATCAGATATACCTACTACCTACCTATAGTTCGCCGCTACCATCATACCGCAGCTGGTATCGTCGGAAATCGAGTAATGAAAATATAAAATTATGAAAATCAGTGGTATAGATATACCTAAACAAATTGATTCTTTAAATAACACATTTTTATTACCGATGAATATAAAAAAAATTTAAACATTACCAATAATACTAATATTAAAAATACCACTTCATATCTATTTAAATTGTACAACTTTTTTTGTACTGCATATTATATATTCGTAAATTTAACAGCATATACGCATAATATAATTTGATGTGTTATTGGTAGGTCATAAAATGGCATAGGTACTTTAAACTACACATAAATACTAGCTTTAATTGTAAGTTAAAACAATAAACAATTTAATGAGTGATATAATATTTATTTTCCGAATGTAGACAGGATGGATCTGATGACTGACTGACTATCACTCAGGGGAGGGGGGTTAGGTGATGTGAGTTGGCCATCTAGTCACATACGATATTTTATATGATTATTGTACATTATCATATATGCCCAGAAAATATATAACTGCCAGCGGAGTACACATTTTTTGAAACATTTCTGCTGATTTTGTTTGTTTTTTATTGCCACTATATTCCGGTATATATGGTTGCTACTTGCTGTCAAAAGTATTATAAATACACAATATAATACCATTGGCCGCAATAATTATACCAGCAGTCGAATTCGCACTGTTGCAAAAAAAAAAATATTATCGAGTTTGGTACTATATCAATGGAAACGGACGGAAACCAATAAGCTGACCTGGCCGAAGTTGATTGTGTCATCGTGAATACCTTTAGGTTTATTAAAATATAATAATAAACTGCACACACTGCACACACTGGCCGTAAACATTCCGACGATGAATGACATCCGCGTGGAATGAGTAAATAACGTTCGAAAGTGATTTTCAAGGTGCCTCTACGCGTCGCGCGTCGTCATCGTCCGCCGATTTCGTAACGTTTCGTTTTCGTCGAAACATTTCGGGGGCGTCAAAACTTTCAAAATACGGACGGCGAAGAATCACATCAAGTCCCCCGCGATTATTACGTCCGGTTGTCGAAATAATCGCGACTATTTTATTTTTGCCCGAGTGTACATTAATATAATATTGTAATATACAAAACATGTGTCCAAGGTCCAATAAGTCTTTCTTACAGGTGTTTTTTTTGTGCATCGTTAATGTTTTTGACTGTAGAGTGCGTATTTTAGAACCGTCTAAAAGTTTTTAAAGGTGATGTGGGTGGCTCTGCTTTCATTGATTTTAATATTCCATAAACTGAACCATTATTGCATAGCTGGGTTAGGCGGTAATGAATATTGTATTTGTGGCAGTGAATATAATATCGGAATTAGATGAGGTGAGATGGTAGTCTTGTTGGACTACGTGGTAGGTCTGCTGTATATATATTTTAGACTACTGTCAAAAGTAAAAAATGTTTATGTTGTTTCGATATAAATTTTAAACGTTTTTGAAAACGAAATTAATATAGGTACGAAGTTATTTTTTACAGTAGTATTTTTAATTTGTCCAATGATGATTACCTGTTTGGGAACGCTGATTTAAACCAACTTATAATCAATTATTAAAGCTGTCCTATGTGGTCTTCTCCAAAAGAATTTTTTAACTTTTTGATTTACCTATGACTTATTATGCTTGTACATATTATGTGAACATATTATACTAGACGAGGTAAAACAATATTAAACTTGTTTGATCTTTGGCTACTCGATACTTCGGTAGTTTGTGAAGAACCGCATAATATTATTAGGTGTACTTGTAAGTTTCAGAGTGCCACAGAACCTCGTGCGATCAGCAGTGACCGTCACACATGTGTCAGTGAGATCACGAAGTTGACCGAGTGATTGTGGTTTCATCGAGATCAGTCATATTATTTCGTTACCTGCACGTGCGACCGACGACAAGCAACTGTTGTCTGCGTACGTCGTAGGACGTATAGGTCGTAAGAGACAACTCGGCAAGACGTGATGAAATCGGTAGATTACAATATAAAAAATATATATACATTCGCCGTCGTCTTTATAATATTTACTGAGCTCACGAGACAATGCGTTTCCGTCGATAATAAATTTTACGAACGGGCGCGGTGCGGCGGTGCAGCTCTCCGACAAGGCCGTCTGTTATTTTTTCGCGTGTACTATGATCATAATGACAATGATAATAATAACAAAAACATCAAATTGCACGTTCCTAGGACAATAATTGGAGCAATATTATTACGGAGCTTCGGGTCACGCTGGTTTGTCCCGAATCGATCTTTACTGTTTGGCGCGTTATTATATAGTGCAGGTTACGGTTTTCTATAATGTGTGTGTGTGTGTGTGTGTGTGTGTGTGTGTGTGTGTGTGTGTGTAAGAGAGAGAGAGAAAGAGAGAAAAATAAAAATAATGTGGGTGTAGGTGTCACTTGATTCGGTCCAATGCACTTTAGGGCATCGCGCCCGCGACGGTTAATCCAGCTGTATATTATTTTTTTTTTCTCTCTCTTTCCAATTCTATTCTTAGTCGACCATCGTCCACCGTGTAGAACGGATTATACCCATTATATAAATTACTGAAGATGCAAATTAGATCTACAAATTATAATGATTCACACCACGACAACGTCCTATCGACGTAATTATTATTATTATAATACAAAAATAGGATGCTCATAATTCACCATGGTGTTCGTAATCAATACAATTGTCCGGATTTGTTTTGTTCGTTTTACGGTTTATAGTTTTTTTTTTTTTACGTATAAAACAAAGCTGTTATCACGTAATTTTATAAGCGGTCCAAATTGACGTTCATCGAGTGCCAATGAAAACCAGTTTTGACATTTTTATCCTAAGTTTCACGATTGGACCGCTGTTTGGAGAGTAATCCTAAACTTAATTTTGTCCGTCATTATATTATTCGTGCGAGAGCTACAATAGGTGCTCGTTATTATGGTAGGTAACTGCAGTATTGATTTATCGTGTATACGAATCTACTGTGTTATGTAGTAGGTGCCTATGTACTATATTTAGGTTTTAAACAAGCAGTTGCGGATCGCGTATCTATTATTTCGTCGTGCAAAAGCGCATATTACGCATATTATGATAATTAATTTCGTCGTTGAAACGGTCCACCGACCGTTGGTATCGCGATAACGGAAATGCCCACAGCGTCCGTACAGGTGGATACACGTACGTCCTATTACAATGTTATATATTATAATAACACGGCGATAAGTAATCAGAATTTGCGCTTATTCCACCGTGTGTTCGCGTAGTCCGGTACTCGTTCGTGTCTCGTCCGAGCAGATTCGCATTGGACGATTTGATAGTAATAATATAAATAAAACGGTACACGAAGTCCGTTACAATATTAAACGCATCTTATATGCAGTTACTTGTAGCAGACATCTCGTCGTCTCGTATACCCTTCAATTATATGCGCGCAAACACCCTATTGTGCAATGCGTTTGAGAAATAAAACATAATATTATATACTACAGGAACACTGGTACCGTTAAAGAGTCTTATACGATCGTCGTAGGTACCTATATTACTACGGAGACGACGCCTGTAGAGTTCCGCGATTGCATATTCGATTTACGACGCAGCTCGTGGCCGTAGGCGGCCGCTCGTCGACAAGTGTTTTAAAAAAAAAAATATTTTTTTTTTCTTTTAACCGCGATGACGTTTGATTGCGATTTTTTTTTATTTTCACCGAAGCGTATTCAATCGTTGAGTTATACCATATTCCGATCGTAAATGCATGTATAATAATAATAATAATAGTACGATGTGCCATTGATTATAAGTAATGTACGTGCGCATTTATAATCAATGGCTGTACATACTTCGCATAGGTAGTCTATATGCATATATATAATAGCCCTGCACACGACCCAGACGTCACTGTATTTTTCAAGTCTGTGTAAAACGCTCATATGTACCTATAAATTATTAAATGCTCAAAAATAATATCATGATCAGCTCAATGTAGTGTTTTATATGATTGAACGTTCTTTGACAATTTGCTTACACACAATAGGTCAATAACATATTACATTTTTGGATTTGAGAGTTAACTACGATTATCAGAGAAAATGTATTGCTTTATAAATAAATAATACAATATTATATTATATAATATTTTGTTATACTTGATTATGAGAATCGGCCGATGAAAATCGTTTTACTGAAATATATTTAACAATAGCATTAACTATATGCGTTTGGATGAAGCTGTTAATTTAAAGAGATGAATGATAGGCTACTAACAATAATATCAGTATAAGCACTATAGGCACTATAGGCGTTTATATACTTTATTCAATAAAAAATTGTACTAGATATGCTTTCGGTTGTATTATATACTACTTATATAGTATATAGGTATACTAACCAGCGAGTGGTAATCAAAATATTCTTATTTCTTCATATCTTGTTTTTGTGTTAAAGTGTTGTATTTTATTTTTTGCTACTTTCCACGACCTCTCTCGTGTTCCGACGTGTCAATTTATTGGCGGGATAAAAAGTGAAAGAATAAGTGAACAAAAATGAAAAAAAAGCATTGTACATTATATTACGATTTCGAAATCTTCATGGTGCCTACTATTATTGACGTGATCAATGGCTTAGTGTTCATTATAATTTATAATATATTATTATGCTCTCTATCCAGCTATACTCGTGTGCGCGTGTATGTGTTGTACAGTTGCAAAATCTGGCAGTCTGCATAATGGTTGACATTAAAATCGAACGATAAATTAAGAATTTTCGTAGTCGTACGTCGGTCGAAAATTATACTGCGATCGGGTCCACTGCTGACATCACGATGCAATTTTTCTGCAGCATCAGGAGGAGGAACAGGCGAATGAGGAGGTAGGTACTCTGCGTAGGTGAAGGTTTGTCGTCTGCATAACGATAGTTGTGCCATTAATCACACATTTTTTTGCTTTTTTTTATACGAAATGTCTTAAGACTCCAGGCCACTATACTAATAATATAAAAACGTCGAGGTACATAATATAGGTCTGCAAATAATATGGAAATCGATTGGTGGTAAACATTTTTTTTTCACGCGTATGTAGTAATAATCTTCCACGCCGTAAACACATCAATAATCATCATTTATTTTAACATCTTAGAAATAATATTATGCTACATGTGATGCAGTGAAACAATTCTAAAGTAATCGGATGGTGTCGAATAATAAGGGATTGGTGGAATGTCAAAAATCAAACAGCAAATCGAGACATGATAATATTTTATTTCAGATATCGGACACTGTACAGTCATGCGAAATAAAATTAATTTATAAATAATACATAGCTATAATAATTAAACCATGTACTACTAAAATCTACGTCAAATTAATAATTAAAATATCAATATATTTGATATGTCATTATTCATTATACAGTGTGTTGCGTACTTATGTGTGCGGTGCTTTGTAGTCTTAAAATAATTGGCGAATGTATATTATACACACACATAGTATAGAACCGCCATAATAACAATAATAACTAATAAGAATAATGCATTCGACAGACTGCTGACATTGAGTGCAAACAATACGGGCGGGCGGACGAACATTTGTTGAGGGTACGAAATTAATTTTTCAAAACCTATTTAGTTTTCAAGGGCACGCAAAACACAAGTGCGCGCACATTATTATTCTATATTATATTACGATATAAAATATTATAAAAGAAAAGCCCGCGGTAGATCATCGATTTCCAAGCCAGTCTCAATGGCGCGAAAACTCACAAATAAAATGCTGCCAAAATATTATTATTACTGACCAAACAATACGCGATATTACAATGCTGAATGTAGTATATACCAGTACACCTCGACCGACCAACCGCCAAGAAATCAGTTTCGAAATCTGGAGAGTAGGTCTTTCTCGCCGGGGGCTGGAACTGATACCTCGGCGGAACCCTTATTTAATTATTTTCAGTGCCGAAACCTAGCGCCGAAACCTCATCACGACTTCAATCTAAATAACTGATAGTAAATTTCAGGCGTCAATCCTCGGTATATAAATTATAAATATATAATAGTGTTAGAATATTTTATGCATATAATATTTCAGTTGTACGACCATAATAAAACATGTGTTAAATTTGATCATAATTCAGAAAATAGTAATATTTAAATTCGAAGTTAATTTTATTTTTTTTCATTATCATGTTGTGGACATTGCCGACCATAACTGCAGAACCTTAATTTTGTTTTTTTAATTCGACGGATTGAAGTCCCTACACATAACTCGATATGAGTTGTTTGTATTCCACGTATGCGGTTTTGTCGTATACGCTTGTACTATAATATTACGAAGTACGACGTTCGTCTCGCAGAAAAGCTTCGAAAATCGAAAACGTTTTTATTTATTTTTTTTCACATAATATACCAACCTACGGCGGAATACATAACACTAACACTACTCGCGATCCCCATGCGTTATGTATATATATTATTATATATACCCGAGTATTAAATGAATATCACGTCTCGGCCTATATTATATACACACACGCGAACGCTGAGAGGTCGTGGCGGGCGATAGTTCGACGTTTCACCCGAGGCGTTTGATTTGCCT